>NW_016107360.1:10351548-10379408 GCF_001604975.1 Cebus imitator | reverse complement strand
AAAAGATAAATAATAAAAAATATAAACTTTATAAACTTTATTTCTCAATGTAAGCTCTATCAAATTCAAGACACCTTTGTAAGTGATGACACCAGCCATTTAGTCCATCCCTAAAGAACTGAGGGTCCTGAGAATTTAACCATTTCAATGCTGTCATTTTTTACATTATCAACTGAAGAAAAATGATGCCCTTTAAATATTTTTTGCTTTTTGAGACACAGTCTCACACTGTTGCCAGGGCGAGAGTACAGTGTCGCTATCTTGGCTCACTGCAACCTCTGCCTCCCAGGTTCAAGCCATTCTCCTGCCTCAGACTCCTGAGTAACTGGGATTACAGGTGCCTGCCACCACGACTGGCTAATTTTTTGTACTTTTAGAAAAGACAGGGTTTCACTATATTGGCCGGGCTGGTCTTGAATGCCTGAACTCATGATCCACCTGCCTTGGCCTCCCAAAGTGTTGGGATTACAGGTATGAGCCACAGAGCCCAGCCTAAATTTTTATTTATTATTTTTTGAGACATGGTCTCCCTCTGCTGCCCAGGCTGGAGCGCTGTGGCATGATCTCTGCTCACTGCAACCTCTGCCCAACCCCCGGGGTTGGTTGATCCTCCCACTTCAATCTCCTGAATAGCTGGGACTACAGGCTCCCACCACCACCCACACCTGGCTAATTTTTTTGATATTTTTTGTAGAGTTGGGGTTTCACCACATTGCCCAAGCTAGTCTTGAACTCCTGGACTCAAGCATCTGCCTGCTTTGGCATCCCACAGTGCTGGGATTACAGCATGAGCTACTGTACCTGGCCTAAATTTTTTCTTAAGATAACAAAATTAAAAAGGTCAGAAGGGGCCAGGCATGGTGGCTCATATACCTGTAATCCCAGCACTTTGGGAGGCTGAGGCAGGTGGATCACCTGAGGTCAGGAGTTCGAGACCAGCCTGGCCAACATGGTGAAACGCCATCTCTACTAAAAAAAAAAAAATTAGTCCCAGCTACTTGGGAGGCTGAGGTAGGAGAATCGATTAAGCCTGGGAGGCAGAGGTTGCAGTGAGCCGACATCGTGCCACTGTAATCTAGCCTGAATGACAGAGTGAGACTCCGTCTCAAAAAAAAAAAAAAAGGTCAGAAGGAGCTGAATTAGGACTGTAAGATGGATGCCTAGTGATTTCCCATTGAAACGCTAGAAAAATTGCCCTTGTTTGATGGGAAGAATGAGCAGGAGCATTGTTTTGGTGGAGAAGGACTCTCTGGTGACGCTTTCCTGGTTTTTTTTTCTGCGGAAGCTTTGGCTAACTTTCTCAAAATACTCTCATAATAAGCAGATGTTATTGTTATTTGGCCCTCCAGAAGGTCAACAAGGAAAATGCCTTGAACATCCCAAAAAACTGTTGCCATAACCTCTGCTCTTGACTGATGTGCTTTTGCTTTGAGTGGACTTCTATCTCTTGGTAGCCATTGCTTTGACTGTACTTTTGTCTTCAAGATCTTACTGGTAAAGCCATGTTTTTATCTCCTGTTACCATTTTTCAAAGAAATGCTTCAGGATCTTGGTCCCACTTGTTAAAGTTTCTATTGAAAGCTCTGCTCTTGTCTGCATCTGATCCGGGTTGCAACGGCTTTGGCACCCACCGTATGGAAAGTTTGCTCAACTTTAATTTTTCATTCAGAATTTTGTAAGCTGAACCAGTTGAGATGTCTATAGTGTTGGTTATTGTTTCTGCTGTTAATTGTCAGTCCTCTTTAATTAGGGCACAAACAAGATGTTGTTTTTTCTTCTTTTTGGCAAGTGGACATGGATGGTCTGCTGCTGTGGGCTACAACTTCAACATCATCTCATCGCTTCTTACAATAAGGCTGGGTGTGGTGGCTTGTGTTTGTAATCCCAGCACTTTGGGAGGCTGAGACAGGAGGATTGCTTGAGCCCAGGAGTTTGAGATAAGCCTGGCCAACATAGCTAGACCCCCATCTCTACAAATTAAAAAACAAAAACAATAAAACAAAAAACTAAGTTATCTATTTGCAAACTGCTGATTTCTTTGGAGGCATTATTCCCATAAACTTTTTGTAAAGCATCATTGATCTCACCATTCTTCCACTCAAGCCTCACCATAAATTTGATATTTGTCCTTGTGTCAGTTTCAGCAGAATTCATGTCGCTCTTTTCAAACTTATGTCTTACCCTTCTTAGTGCCTTAAACTAGATCCTGTTCAGACATATAACAAGTTAGTACCAGTTTGTTTTTTGAAATCTATGCATAGTTTTTTCATAATATGCATTTCCCATGAACTTTTTTTTTTTTTTTTTTTTTTTTTAACCCAAATTTTTTTTTTTTTTTTTTTTTTTTTTTTTTGGAGACACAGTGTTGCTCTGTCATCCAGGCTAGATTACAGTGGCATGATCACAGCTCACTGTAGCCTCAAGCTCCTTGGTTCAAGGGATCCCTCTGCCTCAGCCTCCCAAGTAGCTGAGACTACAGGAACATACTACCATGCCAAGCTAAGTTTTATAGAGATGGGGTCTCCCTATGTTGCCCAGGCTAGACTCAAACTTCTGGGCTCAAGTGATCCTCCTGCCTTGGCCTCCCAAACTGCTGGGATTATAGATGAGCACCATTGTGCCTGGCCTCTATGAACTGTTTGAACATCCTGTGTGTGTGTGTGTGTGTATATGTGTGTGTGTGTGTGTGTGTGTGTGTGAGAGAGAGAGAGCTAGAGTGAGAGAGGTGATTTTATTTTTTATTTTATTCTGGAAAAAAAATCTTTAAACAAAAACTTAAAATCATTAGGTAAGAGGAGTTGGAACTACTAAAGTGCACATGAACCATAATCCTGAATTTCTTTGGAGGCATTATTCCCATAAACTTTTTGTAAAGCATCATTGATCTCACCATTCTTCCACTCAAGCCTCAAGCCTTGGAACTACTAAAGTGCACATGAACCATAATCCTGAAATCAAATTCCCAGTCTCCAGGAAATGGAAGAATCCACCAGGTGCCCAAGGATAAATTGCGATTTGGAGCTTTGGGCATCAGGTTTCTTATTTGTCAAAGGAGCAGGCTGTTTCAGGGAATCGCTAAGCGCTTCTCAATACTAGCCCAAGGACATTTCTTAGTTAGTTACGGTGCCAGTATGTGACAGAAGTGCCATCACCAAGCTCTGCAGGGGTTTCAACCAGTGCTCCAAGTGGTCCTCACAGAGTGGGTGGGGTGTGAGGCCAGCTGAGCGCTGCACCCAGTCATGCCCCTCAGTGTCTTCTCTTCCCTACCTTCCTTTCCAGAGTGCCTGGCTTCCCCCATGGCAGCTTTGAGGCCATGCCCACGTTTTACAAAAGTCTTTGCATTTCATGAGCTGCCCTCAAGGTCCATATGAGTCAATTTAGTAACTGAAGAGAGGCAAGTTTCCACTTAACATCTGGGCATTTTGCATTTGTCTATTTGTCCCATGAGGCTTTTGAGCAATGGCCAGACTCGGATGAGTTTTGGTACTTCTGGTGGGGATCTGTTTTGGTTTGACCATCATCTGTTTCCCTGCCATTGGGAAACAGCAGCCAGCTTTTCCTCTGCCGGAACTACCCTGACCTCATTGCCTTGAGTCTTTAGGGAACTGTCAATCAAGGAGCCTTGGGTGGGTGAGATTTGAGACCCACGGCAGGCCAATCAGACTCTTCAAGGGAATTTGATCATGGGTGGAATGATGTCACATCAGAAAAATAATTCAAGTCCAACAAAGAATCATTAATTCCTGTTACTTCAAGTAGCACACTGATGAGACTGCAGTGGACTGAATGTTTGTGTCTTCCTCAAATTTGTATGTTGAAATACTAACCCATGGTGTGATGGTGTTAGGATGTGGGCTTTGGGAGGTGATTAGGTTGTTAAAGTGGATACCTCTCTTTCTCTCTCTCTTTTTTTTTTTTTTTTTCTTTCTCATACAAACACACCCCTTCATTAATAAAAATCACTATCTCTTACAAAGTTTTAATTAATGAGAAAAAGTATTTGAGGGTTTGAGAAACATTGTCAAGATTTTTTTAAATTAATTAATTAATTAATTTTTTTTTTTTTTTTTTTTGCTGGAGTCTCACTCCTGTCTCAAAGGCTGGAGTGCAATGGCACGATCTCAGCTCACTGCAACCTCTGCCTCCCAGGTTCAAGCAATTCTACTTCCTCAGCCTCCCCAGTAGCTGGGATTATAGTTGTGCGCCATGATGCCTGGCTAATTTTTATATTTTTAGTAGAGATGGGGTTTCACTATGTTGGCCAGGCTGGTCTCAAACTCCTGACCTTAGGTGATAGGTAGAGCCCTCTTGAATGGGATTAGTGCTATTATAAAAGGGACTCCAGAGCGCTCTCTTGCTCTTTTCTGCCGTATGAAGACATGAGAAGTAACCTGAATTTTCAACCCAGAAGAGGGACCTTCAACAGAACTTGATCATGCTGGCACCCTCATCTTGGACTTCCAGCCTCTGGAGCTATCAGAAGTAAATTTCTGTTGTTTCTAAGCCACCTCGCCTATGGTACTTCGTCAGAGCAGCCCCAGCTAAGACAGAGGCAGAGGAGCTTTTGGAGTGTGGCCTGTGGAGCTGAATTGAGTCAGAGACCCACTTGCTAAAGAAACCACCACTTACTAAATAAGCCGTGGGGCAACCTTATTAACCTCCTGTGCCTCAGTTTCCTCAGACTGCAAAAGGGAATACTAGTCTTTCCTTCATAGGGTTCTTGTGACATGATTAGTGCAGGTGTATTAGCCAGGGCTCTTAAGTAGGAACTACTCTGAGTATTTTAAGCAGAACCAAATTGATGCATGGAACTAGGAACATAAAAACTAATGAAAGCCTAGAGAAGCTGGTCCTAGGCTGCAGGAATTACTTCTGGAGGATGCTTCCCAATTGGTCTGCAGGGAGCTGCCTCCTTTGCCATCATCGGGAAGGAAGATTGTAGACCATCACAGGGTGACTGACCAAGAATGCAATGCCATAACTGTGACCCAGAGACCAGGAAGCTACTTGGTTGCTACTTAGCCACAGTGGAGACTGGGCTGGGCGTGATGGCTCATGCCTGTCATCCCAGCACTTTGGGAGGCCAAGTCAGATGGATTACCTGAGGTCAGGAGTTCAAGACCAGCTGACCAACATGGAGAAACCCCCATCTCTACTAAAAATACAAAATGAGCCAGGTGTGGTGGCGCCACATGTAATCCCAGCTACTTGGGAGGCTGAGGCAGGAGAACCGCTTGAACCCAGGAGGCGGAGGTTGCAGTGAGCCAAGATGGTGCCATTGCTCTCCAGTCTGGGCAACAAGAGCGAAACTTCGTCTCAGAAAAAAGAAAAAAAAGAAGTCGGAGACTGGACAGTGGCCAGTATTCTTCCCAAAAGCATCAAGATTATGGGGGTTCATTTGTGGTGCTGAAACAATGGTAAAAGTGCTTGCATTTATAACAAGTGATGCAACTTGCAATGAGTGATCTAACTCTGAGGACTCTCTCAGCTTTATAATGTTATAATTCCCAAGTCACATGCAAGTCACATGCAAAAGTCAGTTCCATTAACTTGTAATTATGCATCATATCTTTTCTGATTATAAAGAGGTAGGACTGTGATTCATGAGCACTCCAGGAGACTAGCAGCATTTATTACTTGCATCTTACTGACTCCCTTTCAAGGAGTTACTGACTCATTTCAATGCAGTTATGATAGTGTAATTCACTTTTGCGATACTGGCCTGGTGAACTGGAATTGGCACCAGGCGGTTGGCAGTGTAATCACATATGCTGTTGAGGCTCTCACTGAACCAAAGGAAAAGCATCTGAACCCCAGCAACATGAGCCTGGCAGGGAGGAGGGAGAGAAGGAGGACAAGAGGGGAAGGATTACTTGAGATCAGAGCTGCAGTGGGCTGTGATTGCGCCACTGCATTCCAGCCTGGGCAACAAGAGTGAGACCCTATCTCAAACAACAAAAAACAGGTCCCAGTTACTCTGAGCAGCAAGTCTACTAAACCAGCATTTCTTTCACTTGAATGGTGTATAGACCTTTCTTTTTCTTAAATCAGAAAAGAAATTCTTATAATCTAAATATTAAACAGTTTTTATTGTAACTAAATATGTGAAAATATGTAATAAATATAAAATGATGTAATATTTAATTTATAAAGTGATATATATAATCACATATATATAATTATATAATGACAAAACAGTATAGTGTTGTATCAAGAACACAACTTCTGGAGTGAGACCCACTTGGGTTTAATCCTAGACCTGTCACTTACATGATGTATAGCCTCGGACAAGTTAATTTCTCTATGCCTCAGTTTACTGACTGGTAAGACGCAGGAAACAGTATCTATCTCAAAGGATTGTTTTGAAGATTGAAAAATCCATGAAAAGGCTTAGCACAGTGCCTGGCATGCAGCAAGCACTAATTAGTACCAGCTAATATAGTTCTATAAAAACAAAGCTGATATATGGATGAAGCCAAACACAACTGCAAAACCAGTATTGTATGAGTAAAGCAATGTTAGTTTAATATGACAGATGATGCTTTTGTCCTGAAACTAATGGGCCATGTTGGGTTTAATGGTAGAAAGATGTGGTTTCAGACCCAGTTCTATAGTTACTGTCTTTGGCCTTTGGGTTCAATGCTAATGTGGAGAATACCTGTTAGATTTGCCTTGTTTGCTAGCTCAGAATAATCAGATATCATCGTTAATTAAAACTCTACCATAAGCATTCCTGAAATGCCGACTTAAATGAAAGGCCACTTGATCACTCTGAGGAACTGTCTTATTCACTCTAAAGTTAGTATTGCCACATGCTGGAAATCTGCCTTTAAGAAGTGCCTAATTGCATAATTGCTAGAATGAGGAACAGAAAAGTTTTCACTGCCATATTCATAACAAACTTTTACAAGGTGGTAGGTGCAATATGGGATCCATGAACATGAGAATGTTGCTTTCACTGTTCCAAGCTTGTTTTGAGCTTTTGGATAGCAAAATGCTGGGCACTCTGTTTAAATCATTTTGGATCCTTCATAGTTCATTACCACATGATATCATTTGGCCATCACTTAAAGAGGGTGTTTATAAATATAGACGGTAAATTATGTGGTAGAGGCCAGGTGCGGTGGTTCATGCCTGTAATCCCAGCACTTTGGGAGGCTGAGGCAGGCAGATGACCCGAGGTCAGGAGTTCAATACCAGCTTTGCCAACATGGTTAAATCCCATCTCTACTGAAAATATAAAAAAAATAGCCTGGTATGGTGGTGGGTACCTGTAATCCCAGCTACTCCAGAGGCTGAGGCAGGGAGAATTACTTGAACCCAGGAAGCAGAGGTTGTAGTGAGCTGAGATTGCACCACTATACTCCAGCCTGGGGGACAGAGCAAGACTCTATAAACAAATAAATTATATGGTAGAATATCTTTAAAAAAAAAAAAAAGATTACCATCAAAGTGGAAAAACTAATGCAAACCAATACTCTTGTGGAGAAATGGAGGCCCCCAGAATTCAAATCCTCTCTTACTTTAATAACCCTGTGCCTGGCATATATATAGTGGGTGCTCAGTACCTATTTGTTTCTGAATGAGGAAAAGACGACTCGAATGAGGGAAGTAAAGGCAGTCACCTGTTCCTTGTGTGTTAGGTCAGCATGGTGGGGGCAGGTGAGATGCTGCAATCTAGAGGTATTGTGGACCCCCAGGGCTCACCGTGGCACTCCAACTCTGGATACCTTCAGAGAACAATTAGGAGCAGGGATGGTTGTGTCGGGGATGTCAGGTCTGGAGAGGATGACCTAATTATAAGCACAGTGGGCAGAGGGTGGGGCCAAGATCCTACCATCCGGATTGCACCAGAAATTGGGACTGCCTGGCCCTGAGGCTGGGCCTGTAGATGAAAACAGATCTGGGCAAACCGGTCCAGTGTGGAGGCATGAAATAAGATAACCTCCACCTGAGAAATGGGAAGAATCACACCAGATACATTTATATGAATACTCTCACTGCCTCTATTTTGCTCAGTTGTGGGGAAAATTAATTTTAACCTGAAGTTTAGGGCAAACAGTACCCAGTACATAACAAGTTTCTCCAATAGAACAAGGCGACCCACAGCCACAGCCATGTAGCCCACAGTATAAACAGATTCCGGGGCTCCAGGCCCAAGAGGTTGGGATTCATTAAGTCTCTTTTAGAGAGCCCTGGTATCTGCATTTTCGACAAGCCCCGCCCTCACCCACTGGCCCCACTGGGTGATTCAGATGCAGGAGGGCCGCAGCCCTGCCTTAACATACACTGATCCGATTTCTTTAAAGACTCAACAGACCTGGCTGAGCTAAATAAGTTTCTGAGTTAATTAATTAAACAGCCAGACTACCTTTATTGATTTCCTCCCATGTGCAGGTCTGTGCACAGAGTGGGTCTTAGCAAGAGAGGCCATTGTCTCCCATCCTCCCTCACTTTGCGCCCCACATTCAGTACCCGCTATCTTTTTCCGGCAATTAAACCTTCCTCTTGTGCCCCAGTTTTACTCACTGGGCACCTGTGTTGGTCCCCTCTGCCAGAATCTGCGTTGGTATTTGTCTCTTTGTTCCTCTGGAATCAGACTTCCAGGCTGCAGCAGGACTTGGGTCTCACCTGAGCCCTGCCTGTTTCCTGCAGAGGACTCGTGGACTGGTGGCCCCTGCCTACCCTCAGCCCTCCCGTGTGTTAGCAGCCCTGCTGGGTCCCTGGGGCACCATTCCTGTCCCTACCCTAGGCTGATTGCCTAAGTGTGACCCCAAAACATCCTGCCCTGGTCAGGCTGGAGACGTGTGGTTCTCGGAGAGAGGAGCTGGTTCCTTTTTTGGGAATTTGGAAATGTGGAGTCTAGTCATGGGTACTGAAAGAGCATGAGGGACTTAGGTGCTAGTTTCGTTGGATTTATTACATAGTTGTTAAAAGTCAACTTCCCATAACAACTAGTTTTAAGGAACATAATAAAAAGTACAGACAGCAGAAAAGAGAATGGCCAGCTCTCCACTGCGTCAGCTCCGCCTTCCTGAGCGTGGGCTGTTTAGCTTAGCCTGGAATTTTGAGCCTGTGGTCATTTCCATAGGTCTTATTTCTCCAAGGCAGCAGGTGCTAGCTAGAACAGCTCAGTTGTCTGCCTCCTCATGCTGTGTCCCTCCGCACCTGGCTGGATGACCCCTCTCCCTGTCAGCACACTCCATATCATGTCATTTTTCTTACTGGGATGGAGTTCCCTCCCCTGTGTGAGATGTGGCCGCAGGGGCTTGGGCACCTTCATTAGGGCATGAGCCCATCCCACGGCCAGCCATGCTCATGATGTGGCCTAATTTTATGCTTGTAAAAAGTGAAATTTTAATGTGTCATTTACTTTTTAAAATATGTTTTAAATTTCTTTTTGTAAAGATTGGGGCTCTCACTATGTCGCCCAGGCTGGTGTTGAACTCTTGGTCTCCAGTGATCCTCCCCGCTCTGCCTCCCAAAGTGCTGGAATCACAGGCATGAACTGCTGCAGTGGGCCCCTTCAGTTGTAATTTCTGATCTGTTCTTATATTTAGGAAAAGCAGTTTCACTTCCTAATTTTTTGTAAGACTGGGAACCATAAATATGAACCTTCTGCATTTCTGTCCTTTTAACAAACTTCAGAATTACCCGTGGAAATAAGTGTGATTTAAGAGGAAATGACATTTTTCTTTTCAGGATGCTGAAATTTTTACTTGAAGTCCTGATTATATGGAAATTCCTGCATAGCTTTTGGTGGCGGGGCAGGGTAGAAAACAAAAGCATTCCCTATTAGATTCCTGACGTAAAAATTGCTAACCTTTATTTTTTCTATACCCTGCCATTATAAAGCGACAATCCATAAAATTATACTTCTTGTCAACGCGCAGGCGGTGCCTGTCAGATTTCACATTCCTTGACGTCATTGCTGGTGTATGATTAGTGTGCACCTGTTTTTAATTCTAGGGTCTATGTTTTCCATCTTTTTTCTTATTTGCTTTTCCCTTGCTGGTGTGTTCATCTCTTCAGCAGTTGAACCAGGTTGCCGTTGAAACAGCATCTTACCTCAAGGTCAGACTTTGCATCTGCGGCGGTTGCTATTGCATGGTTGTGGCCCATACTGGGATCTCTGACTTTTCTCTCAGTTGAAAGGCAAAAGTATTCAAGAGCCCATGCTCTTGCTGGCTGGGACAACCATCCAGCCCTGGGATTTCTGCTTTTGCTGGAGCTGAAAGATGGCACCAATGATGATGTTTGAGTGTGTTCTTGTGGGTATGCTGGAATATAAGACACATTTCTTGGCTGGGCATGTGGCTCATGCCTGTAATCCTAGCACTTTGGAAGGCTGAGGCAGGAGGATTGGTTGAGGCCAGGAGTTCAAGACCAGCCTGGGCAACCTAGGGGGACCGT
The DNA here is from genome assembly GCF_001604975.1 of Cebus imitator. NCBI lineage: Eukaryota > Metazoa > Chordata > Mammalia > Primates > Cebidae > Cebus > Cebus imitator. Next base: position 10,368,995 of record NW_016107360.1, on the reverse strand, counting down.
GTCTCTACAAAAAATAAAAATTATTAGCTGGGCGCTGTGGCACAAACCTGTAGCCCCAGCTACTTGGGAGGTGAGGCAGGCACATTGCTTTAACCTGAGAGGTCAAGGCTACAGAGAGCTATAATTGTGCCACAGCACTCCAGCCTGAGTGACAAGTGAGATGGTCTAAAAAAAAGAAGAAAGAAAGGGAAGAAAGGAAAAAAAAAAAAAAAAAAAAAGAGAGAGAGAAACATTTACTGACAGTGACCTAACTGTAAGACTCTGTGCAGGGTGCTATAAATAGGTGAAGGACAACGTTTCCTTACAATAATAAAAGAGAAAAACAATTTATAAAAATAATATAACTCATTGCCCAATGAAGGAAGTCCCAGGCACTCTATTTAGTTATGAAATCTCATGACACACATAAGGGAAGAAATTTTTAGGATGACTTCTGTAGGATACAAAATTCTAGAGCTGGCAGAAAGTTTGGAGATTTCATATATGGACTTTGCAACCCGCACTAAACACTAGATTTTACCGATACCCAGTACACACGGACATAAGTATGTAGCTGAAACACATTTTACAAACTATTTCCTTGCCACATGCAATTGCCCTCTCACATGTTCTACTAATTTCATTTTATTCTATTATTCTAAAATGCTATTTGCAAGCCTACATTGATTTTCTGGCCCATGAAAATCAAACTGTTGTTTGGAGTTTGAAAACACTGAGCTGGTGCAGCTCCTCACCTATGCGTTATAGCTCTGAGTCCCAGGAAGGCAGTGTGGCATAGCTCAAGCTTCACGCCACAGTAGGGGCCAGAGCTTACCATCATTTTGTTCTCTTACCATGTTGGGTCACAAGCTTGGGAAAGTTCTTGGAGATGAGCACCAGCCGAGTAGAACAAAATGACCTAATGACTGATGTCAGGATTGCTGGCTTCCCTTCTTGATGGGCCACTGAAATATATCTTATAGCCTCATGTGGGTTTCCTTTTCCTCTGACCAATGGTTTGTTCTGGTTTGCCTGAAACTGAGAGGTTTCCTGGGATGTGGAGCTGCTAGTGCTAAAACCAGGACAGTTTCGTGCAAACTGGGACAGTTAGAAGATATTTATGCCCTGCTACCCACGGTAAATGAGGGAACACCATTTGACCTCCATGTGCAAATAGCTATAGGCACAAAGAGCTATGATTTTGATCTTTGGTATGTATTTGGACAACCACTGGTGAATGAATTGTCTCTGCAAGACAATACAAGTCCAGTCACATAGACTCTTTCCCATGTGTACCACTCTTCCCTGTGCTACCAGAAAACGGCCGTTCAATCCTTCTCTATAATATTTTCCAGAATTAGCTTAGAAGTACTGGCCTAGGAATTCTTCTGGTTGTTTACTGGTCTTAGAGGTTGTAGATATTCTCCCTCCTCCCACACCCAGGTTAAGTAACTTGCCCAAGGTTCTAGATATTCTAATGCAATGAATGAGTCTGGTAAAAAGTGCTGGTGGTAAGAAATGTTAAGAAATGATGACTCTACGGGTAACAAAAAAGGTATTTGATTTAGATTTAAGATCTCACATTTCTCGTGGCTTTTTAACTTCCTATTTTCCTCCTTTGCCCTGCTGGTTTAGCCTTTGTATATGATAAGGAGGTTTCATCAACACAATGTCACCTAGTTGAAAGATGACTTCTCTGTTTCTGATACAATAAATAGTGGTACATTTTTATTATTGAATATTTAAAAATATACCATATTAATTACAGAGTGCTACAAAAAAACTGTCTTTTTTTTTTTTTTTTTTTGAGATGAAGTCTTGCTCTGTTGCCTAGGTTGGAGGGCAGCTGCACGATCTTGGCTCACTGCAAACTCTGCCTCCTAGGTTCAAGTGATTCCCTTGCCTCAGCCTCCTGAATGGCTGGGATTACAGATGTGCACCACCATGTCCAGCTAATTTTTGTATTTTTAGTCGAGACGAAGCTCTACCATGTTGGCCAGGCTGGTCTCCCAAAGTGCTAGGATTACAGGAGTGAGCCACTGTGCCCAGCCCTTGGTATTATATTTTGTAGACACCTTTGAGGTTATTTGAACCATGGGTCAGGCCAAGGTAGGTGCAGATGCAAAGGTAAATGAGGTACTGTTATGCTAGATACATTGTTAATGTGGATCCTAACATATAGGTGTTGGGTGTAATGACACTTATGATGTGTTCTTCTTGCTTGTTTTGTCCCCTCTGTGGAGTGGGTAGATTTACTGAATCAATCCTCAAAAATCATTTCTGGAACTATTTCTCTGGATTTGCTTTTAGAGCCAGTGTAAAAGCCCGTAGGAAAATGAATACTCATTACATGGCAATCACATTGCCCTTTTGTTTTATAATGCGGGATACGCAATCACCAACCAGTATCTAATGCCCTTTTGTTATCTACGAGAATTAAACTTACTCTCCAAATATGAAGATTTGCCACTACAGCATATATTAAAAAGAACAGGCCTCAGGCTCTGTGTAGTATTTCTAAAGAGGGATCTTAAAATGCTTTGAGCAATGGTATCATTGTTATAATACAGATGTAGCCTCCTGAGGTTTGTACTAATGAGGATGTGTAAGTTCTGATGTTTTTGTTTAAAAATTTGTCACAGAACTTTAGAGTTTCTCTCTCTATAGACTCAAATACTGCAAACTAACTTGAACTGTGTGTCAGTTTGCTGTTGTTTACATGCACAGCCTTCAGCCTGTGGAAATATGTGAGTGGCTTTCTAAATGATTCTTAATGGAACATGAACATTTTTCGTAACTCAAAATGATCATGTCATGTGTTTCATTGGATTCTTCATTGTTTTGTGATTTGAAACTGTTATGTCAATCTTTGAACCTATTTCTGGACACTGGGCCAGATTTGAGCAAATAATTTATTGGGCCATGGAGCAAATCTTTACTGAGCACTGACTCTGTGCTTGGCTATGTGGAAGGAATGATTTGAATGTTGCATGGTTCTAATGAGTTAGATTTCCCTTTGTGTTTGAGGATTTCCTCTAGCGTCAAGCATGGAATGAAATTCAAGCATTGTGAACACCATTCAAAAGAGAACCAAAAAAATCCCCACAAGTCCTCTGTAAAGAGAAACCTTGCTTTTCCCAGCAAGCAGGATCTTTTTCAGATGACATGAGGTATACTTTTCTTCCTTGAACTCCACTAATCAAAGCATTAACTCGCCTTGAACAAGCTTTACCTGGTTCAAATGTCTTTCATCTCAGATGAGGAGGCTCTCCATAAACAGCAATTATGTTGCATAATGTCCTCATTAGTCCCATTTGATGGAGAAGAAAAGTGAGGTGGAGCAAGAGTCCACAACTTCTGGAGGAGCCACCAAGGAAGAATGACGCCATGGCCTGGCTCTGTCTGTGGGGAACCAAAAAGAACCAAGTTGCTCAGCTCGCTCCAGGGTAACAGCTCAGTGAATACAGTACTCCAGTTTCTTGATTTGATTTTTTGGCCACCTGGGTTCACAAAGTGGGCTTTTTAACACCCACCTTAGGGAAGAGTAGGGAACTGTTATGAGGTCCTGGAAATCTTTGCCTAAACATTCCTTTTCTCTTTGTCTGTAAGATATTGAAAAATCTCTCTGGCCTCTTTTGAAATGAGAATAGAAAGATATATAGACCATATTTTCAAATCCCAAATTGGGACCCCTAGAGTGAAAAATTGTAAGTTAATTTATAGGAACAGTGAAAGAGAAACTCAAAATTAAGATTGTAGTGGAGAATCCTGAACACTCAGCAACCCTGGGCACAGGAGTGTAAATGTCTTTAAGAGGGTATTAACAATAGACAATATTTTACATCTATTGATGTGAACAATATTGTATCCTGGCCAAAGTTGATGGTGATATGGGACAGGGAACAGAAACATGGTGACCTTCAAAGTTTAGACAAAAGGAATGTGAATACGAATTTGTGATGCTCAATGATGGAAATGAGAAGGAGGTTGGATAATCAGGTTACATATGCAAGGGCTTTTCAAAGCAAGTATATATAGTAAGCTCATTTCTTGCTGTGGATTATTAAAGATTTTCAGAGTTTCAGCTATTATCAATGCTCAAACATAATTTAACCATGACTTTTTTTTTTTTCACTTTTGGGTGTTTTGGAAGCCGTTGTGATCATATAGACATACACACTTTTGGAAAGAACATTTCCTCTGGCTCCCCTTTCTTGGAGACCCTCTGGTTTCTTCTTTAACTGAGTGATGGGGTCTCACTGTAGACTACCACATTTCCTAGAAGAAAACAGCCAAGATGCTTTGGGGCAAGGAGTTAGGTGGAATGGGTAAAGAAAGGTGGAGAAAGAAAGGTAGATAAAGAAAGGGGAATGGTGAAAAGGGGGTCTAGGGGAGAACTCTAGGACCAGCACAGTCATCATTAATTGTTCCTTTAAGGAAAACAACTATAGACCCTCCTAAGAATATGTTGGGAGGTGCTCTCCTAATATGCTCAAGAGAACAGAACTGCTTTGGGTTATATGATTTATTAGAGTTGTAACAAAGATGAGGATGGTAAGGTAATAACTCTAATGGTAATATCTACCTTTCTTTTTTTTAATGGAGTCTCATTCTGTCACCCAGTCTGGAATGCAGTGGCTTGAACCAGGGAAGTGGAGGTTGCAGTGAGCCGAGATCATGCCACTGCACTTTAGCCTGGGCGACAAAGAAAGACTCCATTAAACACACACACACACACACACACACACACACACACACACACACACACAAGAAAACCAAAAAAATACAGTACTTGGCCTTGGAGAAAGTAGATTGAAGGGAATATTATTTAAATGGACTTTTAAGAAAACATACAATGGAATATATACATATACAATGGTATATATTTTTTAAAAACATACAATGGAATATTGTATAGCAATGAGTAGCAACAATCCATTGCTTCTCACAACAACATGGATATTTCTCAGAGAAATATCATGCTGGGTAGAAAAAGCCAGACACAAAGGGTATATACTGTAAGATTCCATTTAGATCCAGTTCAAATTGAGGCAAAACTAGTCTATGGTGTTAAGTGTCAGGATATGGCTACTCTTGGGAGGGAATGAGGTGCTGGTTACATTGTTTCTTAATCTGGGTGTGTTTGCTGTAAAAATTTACAGTTTATAATTTGTATACATATCTATATATATAGTTAGACTTCATTCAGACATTTAGTAAAAAAATGCATGCATTTATTATTTGTAGAAAAGTATCCCCATTATACCAGCAAAATGGATTTTGTAATTGCCATTTTATAAATGAAGAAACTGAGGTCTAAGAGTTTAAGTGACTTATTGAAGGCCACATAGTAACAGGTGACAGAGCCAGGCTCTAAGCAGGCCTGTCTGGCCACCAGGACCATGACTTCACACTGTCTTCTGGGCTCTGACAGCTCCTCCCTGTCAGATCTCCAATTCCATCTCTCTTGGTCACAAGTGGAGTTTTCCATGGAGAAACTTTTCTTTTGATAGGACAGCTGCAGCGCTAGAGGGCCTTCCTCCCACCTAGATTACAGCTGGGGAGGATCTGCGGTGCAAAGTTTTCATAGGCCTAATCTAAAACTGAGCAGCTCTATGACATTAGCTGTGGCCCTCTCTGTTGCTGGCAACTTTAGCTCCAAATTCCTCTGAAAGCTTCCATAAGGGGAGCAGCATTCAAATAGTTGGATGGTGTTCACCTGTCAGATTATGGCTAAAAATACGAAAGGGAAGGCTTTAGAGAGATGCCACTGGTGGGATAATACCAGCTGATTGACACATTCTCACGGCTATTTCCAGTGAAAGGAAACATCTAAAGCACAACTGGCCCTGTTTGTCCAACATGGCAGTAAATTCTGGTCACTCATTAGTACAGTTTGAGCCAGAACAGGGGTTTATGCAAGAAAATAACACCAATGGCAGCTTCTTCCTTGAATACAAAGGAAAGTGATACACAGTGACTAAGTGAAATCGAGTCTTGCTTAGCACAGGAGAATTGGATCAACGCTGCATCAAGGCTGGTGCTCTCTCCCACACACAGGAAAGGTTAATATGAGAGTCAGACCAACACTCAGCTGGAAAAGGATCAGAGCTATGTTTGGGCTAAGATCCCTAATGTGCCCTCCATTTGCAAATGCATTTTTCAATGTAAGCTAATTCGTTGAACTGAATTAGAATTTTAAGTGCAATTTTGAAACCTTCTGAATAAATTTACTGGAAGTTCTTGTGGTTTTATTTCTCTTAGGGTCAGTCTGTTCCTAAAGTGCTCCTTTTCACGTGTACATGTGTTTTTGAGTGTGAAATAGAAATAGATGAGTTTGGCTTAGTGGTCAGGATGTAAAAAGGTGTTGCCATAGAAACCTGAATCTTAACAGGAACACTTTGCCTTGGGCAAGGTTTTAGTTTTTGGCAGTTTGTGTTCAGAGGTTCTGGACAAGTTTTCCCTGTCCGGAGGGTCTTGCTGGCTGAAAAGGGTTCCTACAGGACTAGGCATGCTTTGACACAGGGGAGCCATTTCTCAAGGGCTACATGGATTGACTGAAAATGGGGCTACAATTTGCTGAGGGAAAAAAAAAAACTTAGCAAATATTAATTAGTATTTTCTACTTAATTTTTAAATTCAGAGTTCTTGAGGGGAAAAGGTGTAACAGGAAGAAAGTAATAGAGCCTCTGGATCACACATGGTAGGGATATTTTAAATGAAAAATGACTTCCATCATAAGGTTAAATTCTTTTCCAGCATCTCTTCTATCACAAAAACTTCCAAAAGGAGATGTTCCATCTCCACCCAAGATGGACTTATTATTCACAAAAGGTGGTCCATTAATAAACTTTTACTTTGAGAGCCCAGAATGTAAACTTTTAACTTTGGGATGAATCCACTTTCCTTAAGCTAATTTTGCCAGTTCATGAGTGGAATTTATAGTAAGGATTAAAGTTGAGGGTAGTATATTCTTTGGTATAGTGTTTTTTTTTCTCCCCTCAATTTTTTTTTATTGTGATAAAATACATAAACAAAACTTGCCATCTTATCTATTTCTAATGCACAATTAGTGGCATTAAATACATTCATAATATTGTGTAACTGTCACCACGATCCATCTCTACTCTTTTCATCTTATAAAACGGAAACTCTGTATCCATTAAATAATAACTGTCCATTCCTTTCTTCCTCAGCCCCTGGTAACTACCAGTATAAGCTTGGTTTTATAAGATTTACAAGAAATGGATATATGAGACTTGAATGCTGATTTTTAGGAGATAGAGAAACTATTTCATTACATTTTTCCATTTAAAAAATTAAGGAGGATGAAAATTCTTTGCTTTTAAGCGTGTTGGGCTCTCTGGAGACAATCTGAGAAAGGGTTTTCTTTAATTGGATCTGAAATGGAGTGGCTGAGAACAGAGGGAGTCCTATTCACTTAGGCAAAACAGAGACATCTGCTGGTGGATTGGTAGTCTTACTTTTCCACAAGCTCCAAAGACCCCTGAAGGGATAGTATTTGCAACACAGCGACAAATCTGTCACCATTTATGCTGTCTCGATTTGTAAAGAGTTGATGTCTAATCATGGAATAAGAATGTTCATAAAAGAGAAGAAAACGTACATATGCAATTTACTAAGCTATGTTGCTTTGGTAAGACTTTTCTTGACTACTTTCTTTTCTTGACTATACCTGCATTGAAGAGCCAGGATTCTTTCAGAAAAGAATCACCAAGCTGTGGATTAAAACATGAACTTTTGCCTACACCTTTTAATCCACAGCTTGCAGCCAAAGAGACCTCAAGAGCAGTTCCATAAGAAGGGCCCACACATTCCCAGTGGAGCCAGCCCACACCCTGCTGTGTATGGCTTCTTGGGTAGAAAGTGTCTGGCTTGGGCCTATCCCAGCTTCTCTGTGGGCTAGCTACTTAACACTCAGCATGCTACCTTTCTTTTTTTTTTTTTGACGGAGTCTTGCTTTATCACCCAGGCTGGAGTGCAATGTCAGAATCTTGGCTCACTGCAACCTCTGCCTCCTAGGTTCACGTGATTCTCCTGCCTCAGCCTCCTGAGTAGCTGGGATTGCAGGTGCCCATCACCACGCCCAGCTAATTTTTGTATTTTTAGTAGAGATGGGGGTTTCACCATGTTGGTCAGGCTGGTCTGGAACTTCTGACTTTAGGTAATCCACCTGCCTCGGCCTCCCAAAGTGCTGGGATTACAGGCATGAGGCACCTCCCCTGGCCCAGCATGTTACCTTTCAAAGGGCCTAAGCAATACCCATTTTATGCGGGTTAAATGAGACTTGAGATGTAAAGGTCCAGGATGGTCGGTAAGGGCCAGTTTCTTCCCTTTTCACAGGGCCCTCCTAGCCACAGTCACATCTGTCAATTGGGCAGCCTCCTGTAATCTCATAGACAAAGCTGTGAGAATGCCGGCTAGGATTTTCAGCTCCCTAAACCAGTGTGTCTCTCTGTTAGCTCAGACACAACAAACTCCAATTAGTTTACTCATCACCCCTGTATTAGTTCGTTTTCACACTGCTGGTAAAGACACTCCTGAAACTGGGAACAAAAGAGGTTTAATTGGACTTACAGTTCCACAAGGCTGAGGAGGCCTCAGAATCATGGTGGAGGTGAAAGGCACTTCTTACATGGTGGCAACAAGAGAAAAATGAGGAAGAAGCAAAAGCAGAAGCCCTGATGAACCCAGCAGATCTCGTGAGACTTATTCACTATCACGAGAATAGCACAGGAAAAACTGGCTCTCATGATTCAATTACCTCCATCTGGGTCCCTCCCACAACACGTGGGAATTTTGGGAGAAACAATTCAAGTTCAGAATTGGGTGGGGACACAGCCAAACCATATCAACCTTCAGCTACTTCCCTGACCTCAAACGGCTTTGAAGAAACAAAAAGGAGCTATTCCCGATAAGAAATTGAGGCACCCAGTGTGTTGCCAGCGCCTGTTTATATCACTAGAAGCACAGGCAGTGAAGTTGGGGCCTTGGTTTTCTTTTCTTTAGAATGGGGACAATAATGGCCCTTCTCCTAGGTTTGTGGTGAGGATGCAATGAGGTAAGTTCGGAGGCTTGGTCTTGAGGTTACCTTGGTATGCTTACCTCATAAGCCCTGCTGCTGAGCTTACCTTGTTGCATCCTCTAGGGCCTGGCCTGGACGAGGTACTCAGCATGGCTACTTAATTTTTAATATATTCTCACAGCTGTGTCTTCTTTTCTCAATTTCTGTTGCCTCCAGGCCTGGATTAATGCAGCCTCTGCCTTATTGGTCTCCAGGCCTTTCAAGCTGCTGCCCTCTCCCACTGTTTTTATAGGCTATTGCCCAGCTGACGTCCCTTAAGTTCACTTCTTGTTGGGCTGTTTCCTAGTCAAGAAACTAGACAGGCTTCTTAAACAACCAGCCAAGCTCCCTAGCTTGGGCCTGAGCCTTCTGTACTCTGACTCTACCCCACAGTATTCAAATTTATGTCTGGCTAATCCCTAAGGCACGGTTTCCATTCCAGGCAGAAGGTCTCTGGGCACGCCCTCTATATGTTGGCCCTGGGCCTTTGTTTATGCCATTTCCCTTATCCTGCAGTCTTGCGTGTGTCTTTGGATGCAGCTGGAATCCCACCTCCACCATGACCTTTTCTCCAATTCCACAGCCTAGGATGATTTTTCCCACAGGCTAATTCCTGTTGCTTTAATACATTCAAATTCCAATTTGGATAATAAATCCCATGCTGCATCCATCCGTTAGAATTTAGTTGTTCTAGAATTTTTCTTGTAAGCATTATGAAGTAAGGGCCTGTGCTGCTTTAACCTCTCTGTGCCTCAGTTTCCTCCTCTGCGAAATGGTGATAATCATAATTCCTGTTTCAAAGGATTGTTGTAAAGATTAAGTAAGTCAACAGATATAAAGCAAGTGCCTAGCCCCTAGTAAGTGTTTAATAGTGTTATTATTATTATTATTGTTCTGGGAACATAAAAAAGGAATCAATACAGCTTGTTTGATTGCTAGGCATGTTTTGTGGGGAAGCCATCAGATGGGGAACTAACGCCCTTCACAGCCATCTGATCCAACATTGCGTATCTTTTAAACAGCACATTAATTCATCTGACAAATATTTATTGAGTACCCTCCATGTTCCAGGTACATAATGTACTGTAGGTGCTGGTCTTAGCTTTGCTTATTTTTGTATATGTGACCAGCTAGCTATTCATATCCTGAAAAAACAGTGTAGGTCAAATATGGTCATCAAAGGGGCTTCCAGTTCAAGTCTTGGCTCCATCTGTGTGGCGTTGAGCACATAATTGACCACATCTGGGCTTCAGTTCCTCTGCTGCATAATGAGCACTGAAGTTCAGTTCTTCATCTTAATAGTTGTCAAAAGAACCAATGATGCTTTCATGATGCTTTAAGTCACATATTAGCCAGGCAGAGATGGGTCCTCTTCTTGTTCTTGTTCTCAGCAGGCCTGGATACGGGATCTGCCTGTCTGGACCTGCACTCCACATGCTGGTTCTGGGACTATTAGTTACTCACCTTCTACTGTTTAAAGAAAGGCCTTTGAGGAACTCCCTGACCTCATTCACATCACTACCCTTTTTGTTATTTTAGATGAATAGAAGAGAACATGATGTTTTTCCCCAAATGTTACAAGAGAAGAAGGGACGTGTCTACCTTTATTTGTTATCTCCCCTTTTTATTTGCCTATTTTCCTGCTCTTTCTTAAATTACACACATGCGAGCATATACACAGCTCATTTATATGCTCCTTAACACAGGCCCTAAGATTTTTTTTTAAAAGTCCAAAACCCTCCTGGCAGCACCTAGCACACTCCCAGTCACGTATGCTTGTCTAATATGTGCTTGCTGAGAGATGGAAACTGCCCTAGCTGCCATCATGGAAATGGAATGCTTTGGTTTTTTCCAGTGATTTCCAAGTGTGGGTTGGTTGTGAACTCTACCATCTCCTTCTCTCCCTTTCCCAACTGAGTCAGAATTTCTGGAGCCAGAGCCAGAGACCTGGATGTTTGACAAGTATCCAGGTGAAGTATCTAGCATACTGAAGTTGGAGGCTCAAGGAGGCTGGCCCACCTGGGTCAAACTCAAATCAGCTACAGCTGCGCATGAGCTAGATGCGGCCCCACTGACTGCCGGCTCAGAGCTGCAGCTTCCCAGAAGGAGGCAGCGGATGCCACTTAGCTCTGGCTGGTCTGGCCTGAGTTACCAGTGCCTGCCCCTGTTGCTCAGTTCTGAAGCCTGGTGTTCCCGTGCACTCCCTCAGTGGCCTCAGTCACCAATGGTATCTTTCCCTTCAGTTGTCAGCTTTCATCACATGTGGCTTCCTGAGTGAAGCTGAATTTCCCTTGAATGTGTGATTTGCAAACCTAGGCATGATCTAGTTGCTTGGATTTTTCAGGACTACATTGCTGTATTCAGGGGAGTAACATATTCTAGGGCAGCAGATTTAGTTTAAGACTCAGTTTAAGAACTCCATTTTACTCTGAGACTCAGGCTACATACAGGTACACAGACACACACACACACATAAGTCTGCTCAGTGGCCGGGCATGCCTATAATCCCAGCACTTTGGGAGGCTGAGGCATTGAGTGGGCGGTGGGGGTGGGGCGGGGATCACTTGAGGTCAGGAGTTCGAGACCAGCCTGGCCAACATGATGTCGACTAAAAATACAAAAAAAGTAGTCAAGGATGGTGGCACATGCCTATAATCCCAGGTAATCAGGAGGCTGACACAGAATTGCTTGAACCTAAGGCAGAGGTTGCAGTGAGCCGAAATCATGCCACTGCACTCCAGCCTGGGTGACAGAGGGAGACTCTGCCTCAATAAATAATGAAAGAAATGTGCCCAGTGAACAAATATATCCATCTTATCTTTGTGCTTTGACATTTTCTATTTAATCAAGAAAACAATCTTTAGGTGCAAAATCCAAGTCTAGAGTCTCCGTGGAGAATGTGATGGAAGGTGTAGCTGTACCCCTCATCATTTTCAAATGATTTCAGGGTCTGCCATTGTTGTGCCAAACCCCTATTAACCTCAGTAGGGAAGGCTCCAGGCTCAAGAGGCCAAAGAAGAGACCCAGAGCCAGCAAATGAGACATGGGGTTTTATTTTTTATTTTTTTGTCTTTTTTTGAGATGGAGTCTTGCTCTGTTGCCCAGGCTGGAATACGGTGGCATGATCTTGGCTCACTGCAACCTCTGCCTTCCGGGTTCAAGGGATTCTCCTGCCTCAGCCTCCTGAGTAGCTGGGACTATAGGCACATGCCACCATGCCCAAATAATTTTTGTATTTTTAGTAGAGATGGGGTTTTGCCATGTTGGCCAGGCTGGTCTCAAACTCCTGACCTCAGGTGATCTGCCTGCTTTGGCCTCCCAAAGTGCTGGGATTACAGGCATGAGCCACCACACCCGGCCGAGACACTGGGTTTTATTAAGGGATTACATACAGGGGAAAGAGTCCAGTGGCAGCGGGCTGGGCAGCAAAACTGCTGCTGCTTGCAAACAGCTTGCAGTGTATACACCATTTCACTCAGCACCCTAACCCCAAGGACCTCCACCTGGCAACCTTCATCTAATCCAAAACTCAGGACTTTAATCCCTGCACACTTGGTGTTCCATGGGAGAGGCTAAGGGCTCAGATATTCCAGATGTTCCTCAAAGATGAAGAATGAATCTCTGGCTTGGCCACGCTCAGATTCCCTAGGTCAGAACACACATTCAGGTGTGTCTGCCATACAGGGTTATCCTCGGGTTATGCTGAAGTTATTGCTCTCAGGTGTGTTTACCATGCAGCAGCTTCCTAATCCATCTATAGAATCCAGCTGATGATGCACTTTCTTACTAATGTCTAATCACATTAAAACATAGTAACAGCTAATATTTATTGAACACTTACTATGCACCAGACCCTGGGCCAAGTGTTTATTCAAACACTTATTTAGTTCTCGCTCTAATTCTACAAGGACTTGCCCGCGTTTTACAGATGAAGAAATTAAGGGACTTGCCTGAGGAGTTAAGTGGCACAGCTTCCACCCAGAACATGGGCCGCAAAGCACATCCTCTTACCGTTGTCTAGGTCATGGATCCAGATACTTTTTCTGTAAAGAGCCAGACAGTAAATATTTTAGGCTTTGTGGAACTATCTTACAGCAGAAGGCAACTATAGACAATATGTAAAAGAATGGGTGTGACCGTGTTCCAATAAAACTTTACTTATGGGCAGTGAAATGTGATTTTCATATATTTTTTATGCCATGAAATATTATTTTTCTTTTGATTTCTCATCATTTAAAAAGGAAAAAATTAGTTTTAGCATACAGGTACAAAACAGGCACTGGTCCAGACTTGGCTGCAGGAGCCAAGCCCTGATCTAGATCATTGAAAATAGGACAAATTATGGGAGAATGAAATAATCACTGTAAGAAGACTCCTCATCCTATTCTAGATCCTTCTGGACGTTAGCCAGGGCCTAGGTCTCACACTGGAAGTTCGTTTTTTAAGAAATCACGTTCCACGTGGGAATCTCCTTTTCGGCCTCAGAGCCTGCCTGCCCTTCTGGGTTGCTCAGAGTCTCTCCTGGGCCCCCACTTGGACTGCCCCTTTCTGAGCAGTTTTCCTTCCTGCCTCTTCCTCCAGCCTCCTCTCTCCTTAGAGAACTGGCACAAGCTCAAGTGCTTTCTCAAAATCTGCCTTAAGTGTATTTGTATTTTAAAGGAGGTTTCTGGACAGGGCAATTCAAAGATAGGACTCTGGAGCATTTAGCCTGGGAAGATGGGTGTGGTGCATTTGGAGGGTGTGGGAGAAGGAACTTTTGGACAGAGAGATTCTTTTTATTTTTTATTTTTATTGAGATGGAATTTCTCTCTTGTTGCCCAAACTGGAGTCCAATAGTGTGATCTTGGCTCACCGCAACCTCTGCCTCTTGGGTTCAAGTGATTCTCCTGCCTCAGCCTCCCGAATAGCTGGGATTACAGGCATGTGCCACCACACATGGCTAATTTTGTATTTTTAGTAGAGATGGGGTTCCTTCATGTTGGTCAGGCTGGTCTCGAACTCCTGACCTCAGGTGATCTGCCCACCTCGGCCTCCCAATGTGCTGGGATTACAGGCGTGAGCCACTGTGTCCTGCCTGGACAGAGAGATTCTTATTACCCTTATGGTCATACTGAACAGAACCTGGGAGGTTGGCCCTGACCAGAGAGTCCCAGTGCCTCCAAGCCCCCTGGATTAGGCTTGGCTGTGGGTAGGGAATATCTATCACTGTACTATGGGAACCCCCAGGGCCTCTTTACCTAACAGCTGTGATTAATGAGTTGAATGCAGGAGGGATGACTTCCTTCCTTGGCCCACTCAGAGTTCCCTGGTGGTGACAGCCACTCTAGACGCTCACCTCTGTGGCAGACAGCCCGTGGGAAGAGGTTGCATCAACTCCAAGCTCTTTTCAATTGCATCCGGTGGTCCTTAAGAACTGTACGTGGTTGAGACTCTGAACTCCTGGACACAGCACAGGAGCAAAGCTGTCTTCTCAAAGGGGCACGAGCTCCCTGAGCTGTTTTATGTCCCTGAGCTTTCCTGTGTCTTGTGATTGTTTTCCCTTCGCCTCCCTCCCCAAATATAAATTACGGATACTTAATCTTGTGTTAATTATGTATATATTTCTGAGGTACCAAATTCATCTGCATGTAGAAGTTTACTTTTAGCCCATGCCATAGTTGTGGGGGCCAAGGCTTTTGGTTCCCGAAGGTTTGCTGAAAATCACTGACATGAGGGAGGTTGATTCATTAAAGAAAAGGCATATGCATTTATTTAACGTGTATTCACAGGAGACTTCAGAATGAAGACTTGAAGATACAGGGGACATTGTCCATTTTTATTCTTATGGTCAACAAAGTATGGACAGCCATGTAGGAATATGATTGGAGGAAAAGAGTAGATCTAAGGCTAGGAAAATGAGCTGGGAAGCCCAGCAAGACCTGTCTGTCTAGATTCTTGCTGGCCTCTTTGAGTGAGCATTTCTTCCTTCTGAGTGTGGGGCAGGACCCTCTCTGGAATGGGGATCTTATGACCTATTATCAAACAATGTAGGTTGGATAATTTCTTTGTGGCCAGATTTAATTTTTATTAATTTACTTATTTGAGACAGAGTCTTGCTCTGTTGCCCAGCCTGTAGTACAGGGGTACGATCTCAGCTCACTGCAACCTCTGCCTCCCAGGTTCAAGTGATTCTCCTGCCTCAGCCTCCTGAGTACCTGGGGCTACAGGGGCCCACCACCATGCCCAGCTAATTTTTGTATTTTTAGTAGAGGTGGGGTTTCATCATGTTGGCCAGGCTGGTCTTGAACTCATGAGCTCAAGTGATCCTCCTGCCTCAGCCTCCCAAAGTATTGGGATTACAGGCGTGTACCACTATGCTCAGCCCATATGGCCAGTTTTTATACAGATAGGGTGGAGGGAAATTTAAATTAATATTTTTAGGTTTTGTGACTGACTTTCGGGAAAGGGCTTCTGGTTTCTACAGCTAGCCTCTGGGGAGAATGGGACTGAGAGACAGGAGGGCAAGAGAAGGTCAGAGAAAATCATTTGCTTCTGAGGCTGCTGCTGAGGGCTTCATTCTGGGGTGTTGTTTTCGGAGCCCCAACATAGTCTTTCTGGGAAGGTGGGAAGATACCTGACTTCTTTTACTATAGATCCAGCTAAGACTCCATGGCTGTCCACAGCTTTTTCTGTGGCATTCTCATGGTAACTGCAACTGGTAAAGGAGGATATTTGGCAGGTTCTGCTCAAGGAGTAGCAATACAGAATAAATGCCTGACCGCTATCCTTCCAGAATCAGAATATTCCCAGGGAAATGCCTTTCTTTGTCAAAGTCTGTTTTTCTTTTCTTTTCTTTTTTTGCCAGCTAAGTATATGCATGTATTTTTGGACCTGGAGAAACAATAGAATGTTCTGTTGTATTTTCATTTTCTTTGATTTTTTAAATTCCAGAACATCTGTTTTCCCTTTTTGGGGAGGAAAAAAAGTAAAATAAATAGTTAAACTGTGATATTATTTGACATTCCTCTGTAGCTTCAGAAAGAAAATTTATATTATAAATATCTGTCTTTGACTCCTTTCTCCCTCCAAGGTCGTTTGGTTTTTAGATGTGGCTTAAAACATCTTTATATTAATAGAGGGTTTGAAACTCATCAATGTTTGAACAACATCCTGCATTGGATGCTGTGTAGGAAGTGTTATATTTGGCCTCTGTGTCTGCTTCAGAGGTGGGGTTTTAGGATGGATTGATTAACACAGAATGTTAAGTCTAATAATGAGATTGTAGTGGTTCTGAGCTTGGAGCTCTCCTTCAGACTTTCCGCCGCTGAACGCTGTGGTGGCTCCATTCACTCGGTGCTGCTTTTTCAAGACCTGTCTTCACTTACTACACTCACAGATTCCAATCTCTATTCTTGCCGCAGCAGAAGAAGGAACCCTTGAATACACAGACAGGATGAGGGACATGAGTGGATAACCCACTTCCAGACAGCCCAAATTCCAGACGAGCATCTAAAGAGGGATGGGTATTAAATCTGTCTCCATTTAATTCTCTACATCCTTGGTCTGAGCACAGCGGTGTCACTGTGGTGATATCCTCTACCTATTTGGGATGATGATTAGAGCTGGGATGGCATATGGTAATAACAGATATCATTTATTACTGAGCATCGACCGCAGACTAAGAAAATGTATATGGGTTATCTCTTTAGTCGTCACAGCAACTCTGCAAGGTGGTCTTTTCTTCATGCGACAGATGGGAAAACTGAGGCTAAGCAGGATTACCCAACTTGCCCCAAACCACACAACTCGAGTAGCAGGGCAGCATTGCTCTCCGAGCAGGGCTGACTCCAGCCATCAGGGCGCTTTCAACTGTTTCCCTGTGGCACCTGATCCCGCGGGCACGGGGCATGCGCGGGCGCGGAGGGCGCGCTGACGGCTGCTTCTCCTTTGTCTGCTGCGAGAGATCCGCGCGCCCCCTGCCTGAGCCATCCCGGCTTTGCTTTGTGTGTTGCATTGCTGATGAGACCTCTACTCCCAGTAAACAGCTCTTTAGTTTTATTGAAATTTATGTTTATGTTAAAAATGATGTTATCCAAAATCTTGGATTACAGAGCAGCAGAACTGTTTGCAAGGACGGCTGTTTAGTGAATTGTTTACAGAAACACCTTGTAAAATAATGAGTTATGTGAGCTGGAAGAACCAGACGGGGAACTGGGTAATGTAAACACTTTATTCGCGGCAGCAGCAGCTGTAAAATGATAGGACAAGTCTCTTGACTTTATTCCCTTTTTTTTTCTTTGTTTTTGAGCCGGAATCTAGCTCTGTCGCGCAGGCTGGAGTGCAGTGGTGCAATCTCGGTTCACAGCAACTTCTGCCTCTTTATCTGAATTTTTTTTTTTTTTTT
>NW_016107360.1:10349074-10351498 GCF_001604975.1 Cebus imitator | reverse complement strand
CAATGGCGCGATCTCGGCTCACCGCAACCTCCGCCTCCTGGGTTCAGGCAATTCTCCTGCCTCAGCCTCCTGAGTAGCTGGGATTACAGGCACGCGCCACCATGCCCAGCTACTTTTTGTATTTTTAGTAGAGACGGGGTTTCCCTGTGTTGGCCAGGCTGGTCTGTACTCCTGACCTTGTAATCCCTCCGTCTCGGCTTCCCAAAGTGCTGGGATTACAGGCGTGAGCCACCGCGCCCGGCCTCTTTCTCTGATTTTTATTTTACAATACATTCAGCTTCTAGATCTTGTTGCTGTTTTTAAAATTTTTTTATTTTTATTGTGAGACAGGGTCTTGCTCTGTTGCCCTGGATGGAGTGCAATGGCAAGATCACCAGCTCACTGCAGCCTGGAACTCCCACCTTAGTCTCCCAAGTAACTGGGACTACAGGTGTGTGCCACCATGCCTGGCTACTATTTTTTTTTTTTTTTTAGTTGAGGTGGGGCTTCCCTATGTTGCCCAGGCTGGTCTTGAGCTCCTGATTACAATAGATCCTCCTACCTCTGTCTCCTGGTGTTAGGATTACAGGTGTGAGTCACTGCTCCTGGACATAGATCTTGTTGCTATTTTTTAAAAAAATGCTGCATCTAATTTTTTAGAAAATTTTTTTTTTTGGATTTAAAAGTAATTGGGAAGGAATACTATTTCAGAGGACAGCTTACAGAAATCTCTACTATAGGACACAATTTCTTGTTAGTAAACACCATTGAAGGAGTTCAGAACATTCCTGCTGTGACTGCCATATTAAAAAAAGAAGTTCAGGAGATTTCATGAAAACTTACAAGTTACCCATGGCCTAATTAGAATTCTAAACAAATACAGTGATTTACAATGAACGGAGAGAGGAAGATCTAGGAAGAAGAAAATTTAAATTTACTTGACCATTTCTTTTTTTTGTTTCTTTTTTTTTTCAGACAGAGTTTCACTCTGTCACCCAGGCTGGAATACAGTGGCATGATCTCAGCTCACTGCAGCCTCTGCCTCCAGGGTTCCAGCGATCCTTGTACCACAACCCTCCCAAGTAGTTGGGATTACAGGCATGTGCCACCATGCCAGGCTAATTTTCTTTGTATTTTTTTGTACAGACAGGGTTTTGCAAATTCATCAAAACCATCAAATTGCCAAAACAAAGAATCAGCTAGCAAACAGTCTTAGGAATCGTGCCTGGGGAGAAATCCTCGAGCCCAGGGCTGCTGTACAACCTGTCAGGAACATGCCACTGACATTTATCTTACTGTTCACCGCTGCCCTCAGTTTAGGACACTACAAGAAATATTTGTTTTACTAAGCAGGTGTGCCTTAACCTCCCTATTCAGAAACCTCCACATCAATAAATATGACACTCTAAAGTGAAAGTAGCCACAAGAATTGTGCTACTTACACTGGTTTGTAAGCTGGAGGGCAAAGTTGACTGTAGCCACCCCCTCAGCCTGTGCCAGGCATGGTGTCCTCACAGGAGACAAATCCAGAGTCTGGCTGTGGGGAAAGTGACCACTTTGCCCTGACTCTATCAGTTAAGGAGCTGTGCAATAACCTTCCACGTACCTGAGTGAGTGTGTAACTTATTGGGTTGGCCAAGCCTGGTAAAGCTGTTAGAATGAGTATGTGATTCTTTTTAAGTGTGAAAATAAAGATATTTGAAAAAAAAAAAGGAGAGAGATCCAAGATGGCTGATCACTAGCAGCTCAGGATTGTAGCTCCCAGTGAAAGCGCAGAGAACGAGAGGACGCCACACTTTCAAATTTTTGTTGCTCACGCACCAGGAAATTCCCAGCAGAGGTGCCCCACGGGTCGCCAGCGTGACTCTTGTGGCCGGCGAGGCAGTTTCGCGGGCACCTCGGTGCAGCAGTTCTTGGTGCAGTCAGAAAAGCACCATCAATCTTAACGCCGCTGTTTTAACCGGCGTAGGGGGTTGCTCAGATTCCAGTGCTGGGAATCAACAAGCTGGACGTCCACTCAGAAACCCAATTATAAAGTTGGTAATTATAAAGAAGACAGATGGATAAATTTATAATGAAGGGAAGAAACCAGCCTAAAAAGGCTGAGAATACCCGAAATCAGAACGCCTCTCCCTCTACAGGGGATCACAGTTCCTCATTAGCAATGGAACAAGGCCTGATGGAGAAAGACTGTGTTCCATTAGCAGAAGCAGGTTTAAAAAAGTGGATGATAAGAAACTTCTGTGAGTTAAAATAACTTGTTCTAACCCAATGCAAAGAAACTAAGAACTTTGAAAAAAGATTTGACGAAATGCTAACAAGAATACACAATTTAGAGAGGAATATAAGTGAATTAATGGAGCTGAAAAAACACAAAATGAGAACTTTGTGAAGTATGCACAAGTTTTAACAGTCGAATTGATCAAGCAGAAGAAAGGATATCAG
>NW_016107360.1:10345453-10348190 GCF_001604975.1 Cebus imitator | reverse complement strand
CACAAAGACTCAAAACAAAGGGATGGAGAAAGATTTACCAACCAAATGGAGAGCAAAAATAAATAAATAAATAAAAAGCAGGAGTTGCAATTTTTGCCTCTGATAAAATAGACTTTAAAGCAACAAAGATCAAAAGAAGCAAAGAAGGACATTACATAATGATAAAAGGATCAATGTAACAAGAAGAGCTAAAGAACCCAAATGTATACACACTCAATACAGGAATACCCAGATATATAAGACTTGTAAAGAGACTTGGACTCCCACACAATAATAGTGGGAGACTTCAACATCAATATTAGATAGATCAATGAGACAGAAAGTTAACATTGATATCCAGGACTTGAACTCAGATCTGGAACAAGTAAACTTAATTAACATTTATAGAACTCTCCACTTTAAATACACAAAACACACAGTCTTATCAGTACCACATCACACTTACTTATAGGTTTAAATGAAATATTGGTTGGCTGCTTGTTTGTTATTTTCTTCCCTCATTTTTTTTCATGTCTCCATTATTAAGCACAATTAAAGGCATATCCATTTTTAGACTGCATTCTAGCCCGGGCAATAAAGCAACACCCCTGTTCTCTCTCCCTCTTCCTCTTCCTCTTTCTTCCTCTCCTTCATTCTTTTTACTATTCTTTTCTTTTCTTTCTTTCTCTTTCTTGTTTTTCTTTTTTTTTTTTTTTAAAACAAAACAAAACAAAACAAAACAAAACCAGGGTTTTGCCATGTTGTCCAGGCTGGTCTCGCACTCCTGGGCTTCAGTGATCTCCCTGCCTCGGCCTCTCAAAGGGCTGGGATTACAGATCTGAGCCATTGCACCCGGCCCCGATTTTATTTTCAAAAATACATTTAGTGACAAAACATCACTTTGTACCTACATACTTAATTTTGGTTTCCCTCAGTTTTATTTTGTTTTTGACACATCTAAATTTCCTAAATACTGTAATAAAAACATGGTAAATACTACAATTTTAAGCCATTTCTTTCTTCTCTCCCTCCTTCCCTCCTTCCTTCCTTCCTCCCATTCTTTCTTCTTCCTTCCCCCTTTCCCTCTCTTCTTCCTCCTTTGGATCACAAGGTGCCTTCCTCTGATGGGAATGAGATAATCATTTTGTAAACATATTAATTTTAAAAAATTTAGAGATGTCCTCTGAAGTGAAGCTTCTATACTTTTCATACTTTGGAATTTTTCAAAAATATTTGTCTTGAAGCAAGTCTTGTTAAAATCGAAAGGACTGAGAGACATATTTTAGTTCTAAGGCATTTTTATAGAGACAGATAGGAAATGAATTAAAAGAAATGCTATTTGATGCACTGTGGAAATGTAATGATTGTCTTGCTGTCAATGTAACCTGGAATGATATACAGGTACCTCTCTCTGGCCTGGGAGATTAATGAAATGACTCTAATTTTGGCAATGCTTCACACCAAGAGTGGATAACATAACTCCAAGCTGATTTGTGCAAAGGGCAGTGCAGACTTTAAACAGAGCATCGTGGCTTCTAGTCACTTTGGTGACATTTGGAGTGCTATTTCAGCCCTATTTGATGTAGGTTGTCTGGCGCCTCCTCAGGTTTCCATGCGTGCACTAAGATGACACTGTGACTGCAGTCCAACTTGCATCCTCTGTCAGATGACATGCTCTTCTGATTATTGTGCTTGCCAGTTAGTAAACAGTCACTTTTTGAGACGGAATCTTGCTCTGTCACCCAGGCTCAAGTGCTGCGGCACCATCTCAGTTCACTGCAACCTCTGCCTCCTGGGTTCAAGAGATTCTCCTGCCTCAGCCTCCCAAATAGCTGGGACTACAGGCTCACAGCACCACACCTGGCTAATTTTTGTATTTTTAGTGGAGATAGTGTTAAGCTGCGTTGGCCAGGCTGGTCTCGAACTCCAGACCACAGGTGATCTATCCACCTCGGCCTCCCCAAATGCTGGCCCACATGGTGTTGTGATCAATCTTATAAGAATATATACCTTATATTTTAAGATTCAACCATTTTTTAACTGTCGCTTCTCTTCTACCTCTTTCAATTATTCATGCTACCTAAGTCAAAAGAGACTTCTCCTTAGCAGCCAGCCCGTAAGACTCTCCAGGCAATCTGTTTCTGTGGCAGCTAAGAGAGAGAATCAGCTTTGGAGGCTTACTGGCCAGGTCCAAATCCATTCCCATTAGCACCTGAGAGTGTTATAATGATTAAATGAGGCACTATGTGCAGGAAAACACAGTGCCTCGAACAGAGAAAAAGTATTTTTGTTAGGTTTCTTTTTGTTGTTGTTTTTTAAACAAAACCTTCCAAATGTTTTGGTTCAATGGTTTCATTCCAACAGGTTATTATCAGAGCCCATTGATCATAAGGCTGATATCATCATGAAAGGAGACATGGCACTTCTGGTGGAGGAACATGACCTCTCCAATAAAGTTGTCCTGTGAAAACATCAAACCATATCTATTCAAGCCTCTGCCTAACTACTACTTCTCAGAAAATAAAAGGGCACAGGCGGTAAAGCCCAGAGCATGGGAACCCCTAGAACAAATGACTCAATGTCTTCAGTAAGGGAATAGCCAGAAAAAGTGTGTAGGAGGGAAACTCAGACTATAAAAATGTCAAGGGAATGGCAGCCAACTGCCACACATGTGGGCAGGTACACGTAGGAGACAATTGGGAAAAGTGAACATTGACTGGACACTTGATTTGATACAATTAAGACTTAGTAGGTTTTT
>NW_016107360.1:10335127-10345443 GCF_001604975.1 Cebus imitator | reverse complement strand
TTTTTTGAGAGAGGACCTCACTCTGTTGCTCAGGCTGGTCTTGAACTCCTGGGCTCAGGCAATCCACTCACCTTGGCTTCCCAAAGGGCAGGGATTATAGGCATGAGCCACTATACCTGGTCGATTTTTTTAGTAATGATGGTTTTGGATTGTTTTTTTAAAAGTCTTTATTTTTAGAAATGTATATGTAAATATTTAGAAATAATGTGCTTAAATACTTTTTAAAAATCTACAGATGAAATGATAGGATATCTGAGTCTAGAGAGAACGAGAGTAGCCCTGCCTTGGTAAGTGTTGGAGCTCCCCGGTCGGTAGATGGTGGCTTATCATGCTGTTCTCTCTACTTTTATTTATGTTGAAATATTCCATGAGATGAACTAAAAATGATCAAAACAAAGCAAAATAACCACAACAAAAACAACCGTACTAAAATCTAGTGGACCCTCAGTATAAGGAAACACATTCCCCCAATTCCTCCACCTGCTTTCTGCTCAAATCATGCAAATCATGGTGCCTGTTTCTAGGTCATTGATTACAAGAGGCTTCCTTACTAGGGCAGGTGATTTCCCCATCATGGTTTATTATCCTTAACAGAATTTGAGAAAATGGCTGTTTCAGGTTGGTTGCTGTCACCTGCCTCTGAGGTCAAATACTGCTATCAGGAGTTGACAGTTGCTATTTGGCTCAAAGTACTTGAGGTCATGGTCATTCCATTATCTTTCTAAGACTGCAATTTTTGAATGTGTCTTACTGGATATCAGGTTGTCTTTTTATAGATGGCATCAATATCAGGTGGAATATAAAAGCTTTCCCAAACCATGATTGCCTTATTAATCAATTCATAAAACTGATCAGAAAAATGTTAGGGTATCTATTAACGTAGTAGTTAGGAAATAAGTCTAAACTCCACCTTTGTCCAATAAGTAGGTTTTTAAAAAGGAATGAGGTTGAAGTTCAAACAAACAAATGCATCTTATTATTGAATTTGCTCTTCTCCCTCTTGACCTATAGTTTTTGCTCCATGGCACTGTCTTCAGTTAGTAACTAAAAATATTTCTCTTTCCTGACTGCAGACAGCCATAATTTGACAGCCTGGGTTCCTTTTGTTATTATCTTCATCTTGGAGAAAGTGGACATAGATTTTGAGGTTATTAAAAGAAATTTTGAGCTAACATAGTAGATGTTTTTGAATTAAAAAACAAAAAGATCAATTCAAGTGGCCAGGCACAGCGGTTCATGACTATAATCTCAGCACTTTGGGAGTGGTGGATCACATGAGCCCAGGAGTTCGAGACCAGCCGGGTAAACATGGTGAAACCCTGTCTCTACTAAAAATACCAAAATTATCTGGGCATGGTGGCACATGACTGCAATCGCAGCTATTGGGGAGGCTGAGGCATGAGAATCACTTGAACCCAAGAGGTGGAGGTTGCAGTCCTCGGTGATGGATGAGACTGTATCTCAAAAAAAAAAAAAAAACTCATTTGGCTTAAATAAAATTCCATCTTCACGCTATCACATTTAGTCAAGATGGACTGCATGAGTCTTTCAGAAATACAAATCAGTTTATCAGGACTTCGGACCAAAACATTTACTGTTTAAGTCAAAGAAAATACTTATTAAAATCACTATGTTGGCTGGGCACGGTGGCTCACTCCTATAAATCCAGTGTTTTTGGAGACTGAGGAGGGAGGATGGCTTGAGGCCAGGAATTTGAGATCATCCTGGTATACAATGAGCTTCTGTCTCTACAAACAATTTTTGAAAATTAGCTGAGTGTGGTGGCACACACCTGTACTAGCTACTTCGGAGGCTGAGGTGGGAGGGTCACTTGAGCCCAGCAGTTTAAGGCACTGCATTCCAGCCTGGGTGGCAGAAGGAGATCCTGTTTTTATAAAATAAATAAGTAAATAAAAAATAAAATCACTATATTGGGGATTATTTATTAAAATTCATGGGCATGCTAAAAGTTAAAAAGTATTATATTTGATCAGTAAATGACACATTCTATCAGAGAAAGAAGTATAATTGTTATAATTCATTAACAATTCCACATATTTTATGATAGATACTAAATTTCAAGATGAGCTTGGAATTTAAGAGTTTCTCATCCTCACCAGCCTTAGAAGTTTCTAGACACGCAGAACATTGTGTCATTCTCCTCCACAAGCTTGACAATGTCTGTTCCCAGTTTCTGATATCAAACTGAATGCATGTGGGTAATTTTCCTCACCTTCTCGTGGTGGGCCTAGGGGCAGTTTGACTCTACGTCCGCGTGGACTAGGAGCTTCTTTCTGTTTCTCTAATTCTTCAACATTCTGTAAGAGCTGGTTTAAGTATTATTTCTTCTGTGAAGTTTTCTACTTTGTTACCACAGCCCCCAACCCCTAGCTGAATTAAGCTTACCTTCAGCACTTAACCTGTGTTAACATTGCAGATTTATCGCTAGATCATCCTCATACTGGGCCCTGGGCATCGAGGACTTGGTGACTTGCCCCTCTTGGCAGCCATAGGGCCCAGCAGGGTTCCAGGGCTGCCAGAAATGTCTGTTGAATGACAGTGTTTCCTGCTTCTGCTGTGACCTCCATTTTGTCTTCTGAAGCTTTGCCCTAGGATTTTGAAAGGGCTTTCCTTTCAATTATCCCCTCAACACCGCCTACTGGCCCTGAGATGTGGCAAAAGGAGTTCTAACAACCCTGAGTTTAAAGAGTCAGGCAATTTACCTTACCAAGGTCCTACACTCAGTTTCTGGAAGAAATACGACTACTATCAGATCTCTCTCCTCTTCTAAGACAGGTGCTTTGTTTTGTTTTCGGTTGTACCAAGCAGTTAACAAAATAACGTAAATATTAACATTTCTTACGTATTCTCCACTCCTGAGAGAGAAGAATTGAGCCATAGATCATTCCTCTTTGGCAATGACTTTAGGACTAGAAACAAAACCTCAGGGAGGCACCTGGTCTCAACTCTCTCCATATGATTCTGAGGTTCTGGAAAAGGGGCAGCAAGCTGAGACGGGTGAATCACCCCAGGCTCTTTGAATTTTCAGGTCCTATATACTACCTTGACAAGGGTAGGATTTAAAATGGGGAAGGGAAACAATGTCACGATGTCTTACATTTCTTTTTCTGACTGCTGTCCTTTTTTTCCCTAAAGGGTATCACTAAAAAAATGACAGATAGAGCATCTTCATTTCACAAGTTGACGTGCTGAAGACCTGGGCATGGTGGCTGTGCCATTTATGAAGAAAAGCACCACTCAAGGCCTGACAGTCACTGATTCAGGTCTGAAATCCCCAGCCTGCCCTGCCTTTTGGGGTACCACTGGTACTGATGTCTCAAGGCTGAAGCTTTAGATGCATTTCCTATGAACACGCTCTCATCCAGCTAAAGAGAATTAGAGCAAGGGCTCTGTGTGTAATTCACACATGACTCTGCATACCAGTTTATAATAATCGTGTAATAAAAATGGCTTAGCCGAGTTGCTATGCAGCACTGTTTAGCAGCTTGCTTCCAATATTGCATTTACAAAAATTACATATTTCATATAATCAGGCCTGTCTCTTACTTAATCATCCCACACATCATATAAATCTTTAAAATGGACAGGTCTATAAATCACTAGCATTTTTCATTTACCACTTATTCTAAGCTAGGCAGTTTCTTATTTAAATTGCCATACGAATAAATCTAATAATCCTTATTCACTTACATCATCTCAAACTTTAAATCTTATTCCAGCTGAGGTCATAAGTGAAATCAGTATTGAGGGCAGAACTAGCAGCTGTAACAACTATAATAGCTTGCCAAATTATATTAAAGGACCCAAATAACATTAAAAAAATGAGGAAAAATTGAATTACATGATTAAAGTATGATCTGCTGAATCAGGCAAATGTGGGGCCTAAACAGAGCTTCTGCCCGGGGTGTCGCTTCCATGCAGGATTGGTGCCAATTGGAAGACAGAGCCACTTGCTTAAACCCTCTTATTTGCAAACCTTGATTAAAATCTAGATCAGGGTTTCTCAACCTTGGCACTATTGACTTTTTGTTTTAGAGAGATGGAGTCTCGCTTTGTTACCCAGGCTAGCTCCAAGCTCCCTGGGCTAAAGTGATCCTCTCACTTCAGCATCCCAAGTAGCTGGGACTACTAGCACCCCAGCACTATTCCCATTTGGGGTCAGACAGCTCTTTGTTATGGGGCCTGTTCTATGCATAGTAGGATGTTTAGCAGAATCCCTGGTTTCCATCTACTAGATGCCAGTAACACACTCTACCCCCAGTTGCAGGAGCTAAAAATGTCTCCAGGCACTGCAGATGTTTCCTGGGGGACAGTCACTCCCATTGATAACTACTGGTCTGGATAATGAGACGGGATTGGATTTGAGCCTCTCCCAGGGATGTTGGAAGGTCTCTAGGTCTTGCAGGGATATGTGTTCCACACTGTGCCCCTTTCTTTAGCCTTGGTGTTGCGGCTGTAGTGGACAAGCAAGGAGTTCAGTGTGTTTCTCATTCTAAACCGTGGTCCAGGAGAGGAAGCAGAGGAGAAGGAACCGTGACAGGGAGAGCAGGGAGAACATTCAGTGGACAGGACAACTCTGAACTCAGGGCAAAGTGTCTCTGATGCTTAGGACAGATCATTTCCTCACACTTCCCACTGAATTCACAGCCCGCTCTAGGCCCCTTCTGAGAATACACGGGCAGCGCAGACCTGACATTCACAGCAGTTCACAGCATGACTGTAGAGTAAAAATGATTTTTGTATGCACCATAAGTGGTTCAGAAAGGTAGTGTGATTTTTTGTAGTGATCAAAGGAAAATGGTGAATGTTTGTAAAGAGGACATTTAAATCTCAATAATTGGCTCTTGAGAAACTTAGCATTATCAGGCATGTACCAATGTTGAGAATGAAGGATCTGGTTTCCTCTCTTCTTATGGCTGGCAGATTGTGTCTTATGATGGCTGGCAGAGATGCCGATAGTTCACCTCTGAGCTGGGGAAGGAACTGACTGCAATTAGTTTCCCAGAAAGATTCTGCCAGGTCTTTGACAGACTAAGGAGTTATTCCCCATATAAATCATTCTTGCTCTGCCATCTTAAATGCACATGCTATTTTAGAAGGGCATCCATCCTACATCACCTAAGACCAAATAAAGCAAATAGTGCCATTACAATTTGGAGATGAAACTCACTGACAGCTCAATGTAACAGAATGCCGCGGGGAGGCATTTGTAATTATGGGTTGGCAGTACCTCATGCCTAACTAATGGGAATGGTGACATCATTTACACCGAGGATCAGAAAGACAGAACCAGGAAACAAAATTAGAATGAAATTTGTTGTGTCCAGGAACTCTGCTTTTTGAAAGGTTTTTGATGAGTATTGAGAATGGCCAAGTCATTCCATTGTCTTAAACCTATGGTGACTTCTGACTCATTGAGCTGTCAAACTGATTCACTTAGTATAGGAAAGAGACCACTAATCCAGCTCAATTTTATGTGTAATTTTTGGGGCCTCACTCCATCTTTCCCCTTTATTTCTCCATATAAAATATTATTTTCATTCATGTTCTTTAAAGATGAACTTAAAAACTCCCAGCTATCTCATTTAGTCATCCTACAGAAGACAGAGGTGATGCTTTCTGGGAACTTCCCACCTAATTAAAATGCTCCAGGATGCCTGATATTTAAGGTAGCATTATTACTCTAACAGTAAAGAGTATAAATTTTCCTCCCAGCCAATTTTCTACATCTCCCCGAGTAGAGACAGACAAGAAGCCAGGGAATAGCCGACACTTTCCTGGTGTAGCTGGGCCCCACTGCCGGGGTGAAGTCACTATCTCAATTTCCATTTTATCTTTCTATTAGCTATGAATATTAGCAGTAATTGGCATTGGTGGTTTGGAGTAATTTCCACATGTCAGGCACACGATGTGTTTTTTGAGTTCCAGAACTAATTTTTGGTGACTCCAAGGCCAGGGGTAAAAGGGAAGAGATGGAGAGACAAGATTTCCTGGCCTCTAATTGGCAGCACCCACGGACTCTGCTCATGACCAGACTCATGAACACTTCATCCAAGGTTTCATGTCCTCAGTGTAAGGAGCCTCTTTGATTTGAGAAAATTCTTTCTTAAAATGGGCTTCTATTGGTAAAGCTGTTGTCTTTTTAGGAAATCATCAAATACCTTAAAACTAGAATGCAATCAGCTGTATAAATGACATACCTGCTAAATCAATCCTTTATCAGGTAAGATAATGAATGGCATCATTGCCTGTTTTATTGACAGATCACTTTTTATCTTACTTAAAATATTTGGCATTTTTAAGGACCCCTTTTATTCTGGGAGAGTAAACACTTATAGGCCAACATTGGCCTGTTTTTCTTGGTTACCACTGATGCCAATGGTTGATATGGATACTCCGAAGTTGGTCACTTGAATCCATATGGGGGGATAAGGCCTGCTAGAAGGTTCACACTAGAGGTCCAAGGAATGGGTCTCTACATTGATTAGACTGGTTGCTACCTGGTAGCAGAGTCTACATCTTTTCTGTTACCTATGTCTAGCCCAGGGCCTGTTATGTATAATAACAATAATTCACTTTCAATTAAGCACCATGGCGTACAGGCAGGGGGCGCTCAGCACCACATGTGTAAACCATTTAAATCTTATGATAGCTGGTGAGGTTGTGAGCTGGTGATTTGCCCATTTGCTCTCAGACCCATTCTCTGCCCTTTTCCTGCTCTGCTCCGTACCACAGCCATCTACATTTCCCAGGTTCCCTGGGACCTTTAAAGGTTGGGTGTAGTGGCTCATGCTTGTAATCTCAGCACTTTGGGAGGCCAAGGTGGGCAGATCACCTGAGGTCGGGAGTTCAAGACCAGCCTGACCAACATAGAGAAACCCTGTCTCTACTAAAATATAAAATTAGCCATGTATGCCTGTAATCCCGGGTACTTGGGAGGCTGAGATAGGAGAATCACTTGAACCTGGGAGGTAGAGGTTGCAGTGAGCTGAAGTCACACCATTGCACTCCAGCCTGGGCAAGAAGAGCAAAATTCCATCTCAAAAAAAAAATAAAAGTGTCATATGGTTGTTCTCCAAGAACATTCTTTCTAGAGTTTAAAAACCAGGAAATATGGAATTTACCTGTGAGTTGAAGAGGGGAAAGGAAGGTGGAATGTTTTTCCTTGCAGGAGGTGATACAGTGAACAGGTTAACAGCATGGCCTTGGATCAGACTCTCCAGGTTCGAAGATCCATGTTCCACTTATCAGCTGTGCCACCTGGGGCAAGTCTCCTAAGTCCTCTAGACCTCAGTTTCCTCATTTGTAAAATGCGGATGGCAGTACTGGTAAACCTAACACGTAGAGTTCTTGAGAGGATCAAACGAGAATCCATGTAAAGTCCTTAGAATGGTGAGGAGAACAGCTAACATGTATTATTTTCACTTTGTGAGGATTAATTGAGATAGCAAATTTCATGGCAGTTCCTCAGACGAACTCTTGAAGTTTTAAACCGGATAGTTTCATTAATGTGCATCATCAATCATTTTCCTTAGACTCCCCACCTTTGGATTCCCTTCTTCTCATTGTTAAAAATTGTCCCCGTCTTTCTCTTCCTTGTCACTCTCATATCTGTGTGCTGAATAATGTCCCTTCTTCTGAAGTATTTGCACCAATGAATATGCCTTTTTATTTGGGCCTCCACCAATGAGGTTTTATTATAGTTTAATTCAGTCCAAAGAACTTTTCTTTTTAATTTAATTTTATTATTATTATTTTTTGAGATGGAGTCTTCCTCTGTTGCCAGGCTGGAGTGCAGTGGCACGATCTCAGCTCACTGCAACCTCTGCCTCCTGGGTTCAAGAGATTCTCCTGCCTCAGCCTCCCAAGTAGCTGGGACTACAGATGCATGCCACCACACCCAGCTAATTTTTGCATTTTTAGTAGAGA
Source organism: Cebus imitator (assembly GCF_001604975.1). Classification (NCBI taxonomy): domain Eukaryota; kingdom Metazoa; phylum Chordata; class Mammalia; order Primates; family Cebidae; genus Cebus; species Cebus imitator. The sequence goes on along the minus strand of NW_016107360.1, from coordinate 10,337,493 downwards.
CAGGGTTTCACCATGTTGGCCAGGATGGTGTTGATCTTTTGACCTCGTGATCCATGGCCTCCCAAAGTGCTGGGATTACAGGCATGAGCCACTGTGCCCAGTCCAAAGAGCTTTTCTTAAGTATCTACCATGGGCAACTGGATCACTGAGACATTCACTCAGGTGATAGGAAGAGGAGTCTAACTTAGTCATAATTCACACAGAGGCAAACTGTCTCTAGCCATCTTTATCATCTATATTTACTGATTGTTATGTTTACTTCATTTGTGATCCACCTTGCACCAGTTTTAAAATCATTCATTCAACAATCAAGCACTTTCTTCATGTTCAGGCACTTCACTGGTTTCTTGGGGTACAGAGTTAAACAAACAAGCATGATCTCTGCCTTTCCAAGCATCTGAGGGGCTGGAGAGTGTGACTGGTTGCATGAAAGAACATTATTTTACTCAAGCAGAGAATTCCCCCACCCTATTCCCAGAGGCGATGGGAAGGTCCACTGGGTGTATGGAGAGACTTTCAACACTGGGAAGGCTAGAAAGCCCAGTGTGCAAGTGAACTTGGCAGGCATTATCTCCAGTGTCTCAGGATCCTCAGAGCTGCTTTTCTTGGGAGAGGTGGGAGGGGCTTTTGCACCCTGGCCATGGACAGTGCTGATGGGTTAGAGAATGGTATCCCTCCATGTGCTGGAATCCAATCAGATACATTAATCTCCTTGGGGGACAAATGAAATTAATCCTCGCTCCAGATGGCAGCAAAGTGACAAGAGTACAGAGATTAAAAGAGATTGTGAGGTTATACGGTGACAGCACCATCAATCCGGTTAGGAAACCCAGAGCTCTATTTGCACCAAACGTAAATGGCACCATCTCATTTTTTGCAAGTCTGATGGGTTTGAGATCTTGGAGAAAAGCCCATCCTTATTCACTTTTCTCAATTTGACTCCTTTCGATTTCAGAATTTCTATTTCTACGGAACTATTTTCATTTATCTGCTAAATAACCCTCCCTCCCTTCCTTCCTTCCTTTTTTTTTTTTTTTTTTTTTTTTTTTTTNTTTTTTGACAGAGTGTCGCTCTGTTGCCCAGGCTGGATGCAGTGGGCAATCTCTGCTCACTGCAACCTTTGCCTCCTGAGTTCAAGTGATCCTTTTGCCTCAGTCTCCCAAATAGCTAGGATTACAGGCATGCACCACCACTCCTGGCTAAATTTTGTAATTTAGTAGAGACGGAGGTTTCACCTTGTTGGCCAGGCTGCTCTCAAACTCGTGAACTCAAGTGATCAACGTGCCTCAGTCTCCCAAAGTGATGGGATTACAAGCGTGAGCCACCACACCCATCCTGTTAAATACTATTTCTATATTGATCTCTTTGTGTCAAAACTCTTCCCTGATGTTATCATTTTTATTTGTATTGAATTTTCTAATACATTGTGGCTGCTGGGTTTCTGGGGAAGCAGACCCTGACTCGGAGATTCGCATCACCACTTGAAGTGTCCTGGGGGTCCTTTCTTCTCACTGGCATCAAAGCTGTGTGGGGAAGGGGAGGCTGGTGGCAGTGCAGCCACAATGCGTTGTGACTCAACCCTAGCTGACTCTATGGCGAGCTCTGAAGCTGGAATTGCCCTTTTGAGTTGTCCCTTTTGGAGGAAGGAACTGGGCTTTTATACCTCCAGGTCAACCAGCCATTAATGCAGGCTGCCCCAGGATGGGGGCACGACCTTGGGCAAGATGGCTTTCCTCAGCCAGGCAGAGGGGAGCTGTCAGCTTACAACTCTCCCTAGGGGACAGCACCTTGGGTCCTGATGGAAAAATCTGGGCAGCAGAGCACAGCATTTATGACAAACGTTTAGCAGAGACCCTCAGGATAAGCTGCACTTGAGAGAATCTTTCTTGATGCCGTCAATGACTTTTTTTTTCTTGAGACACAGCCTGGCTCCATCGCCCAGGCTGGAGTGCAGCAGCATGATCTTGGCTCACTGCAAACTCTGCCTCCCAGGTTCAAGTGATTGTCTTGCCTCAGCCTCCTAAGTAGCTAGGATTATAGGCAGGCACCATCACACTTGACTAGTTGTTGTAGTTTTAGTAGAGACAGGGTCTCATCGTATTGGTCAGGCTGGTCTCAAACTCTTGACCTCATGATCTGCCCATCTCAGCCTCCCAAAGTGCTGGGATTACAGGTGTGAACCACCATGCCTGGCCCACCGATGACTTCTTAATGATCTCCTCCAAAGGCATCCTTAGTTATCCTTCATCTCTTAATAGTGTTTGACAGTAACTTTTCTATCTTTCTCAATATTTTTGCTAAAATAATATGTCTATTCCTAACGTTCTGATGCTTTCCTCTCTTTGGCCTCTTTTTTTTTTTTTTTT
>NW_016107360.1:10330758-10331961 GCF_001604975.1 Cebus imitator | reverse complement strand
TTTTTTTTTTTGAGACAAAGTCTCACTCTGTTGCCCAGGCCGGAGTGCAGTGGCATGATCTTGGCTCACTGCAGCCTCTGCTTCCCAGGTTCAAGCGATTCTCCTTCCTCCACCTCTTGGGTAGCTGGGGTTACAGGTGCCCGCCAGCATGCCCGGCTAATTTTTGTATTTTTTTTAGTAGAGGTGGGGTTTCACCATGTTGGCCAGGCTAGTCCTGACCTCAGGTGATCCACCTGCCTCGGCATCCCAAAGTTCTGGGATTACAGGCGTGAGCTTCCGCGCCCAGCCTCCTCAGCCTCTTTTCTAATCCATAACTATGGTCATGTCTCCGAGTTGCATTCTTAGAGCTCATTTTTCAGCCTCTTCTGTGTTAGTTATCTGTCATCTCTATGGCTTCGAAGATAGTCCCCAAAGGAAGGGGTTCCAATCCATAGGGATGCCCTTGACCTCTCTCTGAGCCCTATTCTGACACTTCTAATCACTGGTCCACTTCAAACTCAGTATGTCTGAAATCCAGCCTGCCCTGGTTCTCAAACAATTTCCCACCCTGACTTCTCTTTTTGTCTCCTTTCTACTGTTTTGTTCATCATTATGCTTGAGATCTCACGTTCATCTTGAACCCTTTCATATGCCTCATTTACCATTTTGTCATCAAACCTTCTAAGGTCATCTGCCAGAAATATTGCCCCTTTTATTCTATTTCCACAATGATATCTAAGTCATTATCACACCACATCTGACTTACTGCAGTAATAACAACTTTGGAGGCACTTCTTCCTTTTGAGTAGTATTGATAAAGTACCTAACACTAATGTAAGCACTTTCTCTATGACATTGACACATTTATTTCTCATAACAAACCTATGAGATAGGCACTATTATTAGATCCATTCTACAGGTCGAAAAACTGAGGCACAGGGAAAACCTAGGCACATGCCAGAGGTCACACAGCTAGTAAGTGGTGGCACCAGAATTGTGACTCCCAGCAGCCTGGCTCTAGCACTTGTGCTCTTAACCATTAAGCTAAGCTGCCTCAAGCTGGTGCTTGGCTGCTGGTGACATCACCTTTGTCATCTTCATTATTTTTGTTCTGTGTACAAGGCAGAACAATCATTCACTGTCTCTTGTCTCTTATAAGTTTAATTTGCCAAAACCTAAAATGCAATAAAATAAATAAATGGGAAAAAAAAATAAAAAAAATAA
>NW_016107360.1:10308472-10330738 GCF_001604975.1 Cebus imitator | reverse complement strand
AAAAGAAAAAAAAAGAAATAATCAGCCTAGTAAACAGACAACCCACAAAATGGGAGAAAATATTCACAGACTATGCATCTGACAAAGAACTAATATCCAGAATCTACAAGGAATTTAAACAAATCAAGAAAAAAGCAACCCCATAAAAAAGTGGGCAAAGGACATGAATAGACAATTCTCAAAAGAAGATATACAGGCGGGGCACAGTAGCTCACTCCTGTAATCCCAGCACTTTGGGAGGCCAAGGCAGATGGATTTCCTGAGGTCAGGAGTTCAAGACCAGCCTGGCCAACATGGTGAAACCCCCTCTCTACTAAAAATACAAAAATTAGCTGGGCGTGGTGGCAATTGCCTGTAATCCCAGCTACTCGGGAGGCTGAGGCAGGAGAATGACTTGAACCCGGGAGGCAGAAGTTGCAGTGAGCCAAGATCACGCCACTGCACTCCAGCCGGGGGGGGCAGAGTGAGACTCCATCTCAAAAAAAAGAAGATACACAAATGGCCAATAAATAATAAATATAAGAAAAATGCTCAACATCACCAATTATCAGGGAAATGCAAATTAAAACCACAATGAGATATCACCTTACTCCTGCAAGAATGGCCATAACTTAAAAATAAAAAATAGTAGATGTTGGTGTGGATGTAGTGAAGAGTGAACACTTTTACACTGCTGGTGGGGATGTAAACTAGTACAATCACTATGGAAAACAGCGTGGAGATTCCTTAAAGAACTAAAAGTAGAACTACCATTCGATTCAGCACTCCCACTACTGGGTATCTACACAGAGGAAAATAAGTCATTATATGAAAAAGACACTCGCATATGCATGGTTATAGCAGCACAAGTTGCAACGGAAAAAAATACAGAACCAGTATAAATGCCCATTGACCACCAAGTGGATAAATAAAATATGGTATATATACACCATGGAATAATATTCAGTCATAAAAATGAATGAGATAATGGCATTTGCAGCAACCTGGGAGCTAGAGAACATTTTTCTAAATAAAGTAACTCAGGAATGGAAAACCAAATGTGTTCTCACTTATAAGTGGAAGCTAAGTTATGAGGACACAAAGGCATAAGAATGATATAATGGACTTTGAGGACTTGAGAGGAACGGGACAAAGTGGGTAAAGGGTAAAAGACTACACATTGGGTAGAATGTACACTGCTTGGGTGACAGATGCACCAAAATCTCAGAAGTTGGCACTAAAGAACTTATCCATGTACCAGAATACCATCTGTTCCCCCAAAACTATTGAAAGTAATGCATTTTAAAGGATTGATTATACTCTGTATCAATGAAATGTAAATCATTTTCTTTTAAATCTCTGCTAAAAAGATGCAGCAAATATATTAGCACTATGTAATAAAATTTGCAACTGGAAAAAGAAAAAAAAAATAATAAGTTTAATTTGAAGTGTGCCTATGTTATTTTCCCAAGTTGATTGAAAACTCTTTGAAGGCAGAGACCAAGATATTTTATTCTTCTCTGAACCTTCTTGTAAACAGCAGGCATTTCAATTTGGTGAAATTCATTGATTGAATTGTTCAGATTTCACACTCCCTGTTAATTGGTGTTGCACACAAATTGGTCTATTTAAAATGGAAAGCAAATTTAATTAATTCTCTGTTCAAGCCTTTCCAGTGGGTTCTTTAAGGCTCCACATCATTGGGCTCATTTTTGTCTCCGCTCATCGCTCAGTCACCCTGGCCTCCTGTACTGCTAACTGCTCTGTGTACCCCTCACCCCACCCAGCTCTCACACACGCTCCACCCCTTGCCTGGAAGCTCCTCCTACCAATTTCCTCCTCCTCTTCCTTTTCTTCATTCAGTTCAATGTTCAGTCTTCTGTCTAAAAATAGCATCCTCCTCCCATCACTCTCTACTTCCTCTCCCTGCTCTGCTGTGATTCATAGCTTTTCTGATAGTATCAATCTCTATGTGACATTATAGTTTATAGTTATTTGGTTTCGTTATAGTTTATAGTTATTTGATTTCTCTCTCTCTCTCTCTTTCTTTCTCTTTCTTTCTTTCTTTCTTTCTTTCTTTCTTTCTTTCTTTCTTTCTTTCTTTCTTTCCTTTCTTTCTTTTTGTAGATGAAGTGTTGCTCTGTTGCCCAGGGTGGAGTGCAATGGTGTGATCTTGGCTCACTGCAACCTTTGACTCCCAGGTTCAAGCTATTATCCTGCCTCAGCCTCTCCGGTAGCTGGGACTACAGGCGTAAACTGGCTAATTCCTAGTATTTTTAGTAGAGACAGGGTTTTGCAATGTTGGCCAGTCTGGTCTTGAACTCCTGACCTCAGGCAATCCACCTACATCAGCCCCTCAAAGTGCTGGGATTACAGGTGCAGCCACCATGTCTGGCCATTTGGTTTTCTTTTTTCTTGCAGTGTAAACTTCAGTAAGGCAAAGACCTGTCTGTCTTGTTGAACAGATTATCCCCAGAGCCTAGAACAGTGCCTGTCACATAGCCAGCCTCAACAAATATTTGCTGCATGAATGAATGAATTGGGGGAAAATGAGTTTGAAATGAGGGGAGTTTGAATGAGGGGAAAATGGGTCCATTCAGGTCTCTTCCTCCTTCAGCCAGCAGGGGGCTCTAGGCTCTAGAATTCAGAGGTGTGGATGGGCACCTTCACAGTGGTTTACCTGGAGTCCTGCATCCTAGAGCCAGAAAAATCCACCTCCTCCTTTTTCCCCTCCAAGTAAGATTGTGCCAACCCAGGCAAATATTGAACTTTGTGTTAACAAAGCTTTTTTAATAGGTGGTCCTTCAAGGATTTCTTGGTTTTGCTTTTTGAAATGTGTCAAGTTTGCTGCTAGCAACTCCACATTTTTTTTTAATTCACTCACAAAGACACATTGTCATAAATAAGATGCATGAAACCAGTGGGACAACAGCACAGCAGTAATGTCATTTTATGTAAGCACTTAAATACCGCAAATTAAACAGCTGACTGAATGAAGCCCATCAATTATATTTTGTGTTTACATCCTTTTGAAAGGAATACATCTCTCTCTGTTTTTGTTTGTTGTTTGTTTTGTTCTGAACACCTTCCCAATTACCTGGCACTATAATATTTCTTGTTGGGAACAGATGTCAGAAATACATTGGTAAATATAACATCTTTTTTTGGAAAATAAATCTCCCACTCCCTACTTAAAATAGGTGGTTTTAAAGTTTGTATCAACTTAGAAATTGAAATATCCCCACTGGAAGAAATTGCTAGTGCATTTGAATGGACTTATTGTCTCTGGTTCATTTCCTTTAGAGTAGATTCTGGCAGGAGTGCCAGCCTTATTGCCAAGACAAAAAGAACTATATATTATAGCTCCTGCTCTGCCAACACTAAGTAAAGCTAGTTTGGCAACACTTAACCATTGTTGAGAAGGCCCAGGCATAGGCATAAGGACATTAATATGGCTTATATTCTGTTACTTATGTCTGTTTCTGTGCAAATGGTCCTTAATTTTGTACACAGAAAATTTGCCTCCCTCAACAGGCAGCAGTTTCCTGGAAAAACCACAGTAACCTTCTGTACCTGAACCAGAGAAGATGGATTCCTGTAGAGGAAGGAGCAAAGAGGAACCCATGGGAAAGGACCGCCCACCTCTGCAGAGCAGGCTGCCTATGGACGTCTGTAACAAACAGACCCTTCGTTGCGTTAGTTTCCCAACAGGGAAATCTGTTTCAGTCCAGATACTTTTATTTCTTTCCGGAAAAGAAATAATTGAAATTGCCAACTCTAGGAAGGAGAGAATGCATTGTATGGCTTATAGGGACTGAAGAAGCAGATAAGAAAAGGTATGTACTGAGTCTGGTGACCTAACTCAGCAGCTTTTGGCTACAGGGATTCCTTGGAATTCAGGGCTTCCTACTTAATTGTGTTAAAATAAAATGGTACACTTAGTCAATAGCTAATGTTTGCCCACTGTGGGCAAAGTTCCTTACAAGGTAGTGTGTGTAACAATAACATTAACAAAGTAGGCACGAGTCCTGCCCTCATAGAGCTTATGAAACTGTGCATGTATTAGGTTGGTGCAAAAGTAATTGCGACTTTTGCCTTTTAAAAAAAAAGAATGGCAAAAACTGCAATTACTTTTGCATCAACCTAATAGAATATTGCACACTTGAAAGAGGCTTGAGGTCATTATAAAGCATGATACCAATGACTGTGACCCCAGACTCAACTATTTCAGGAAGGTTTGAGCCTAAATCCTGTTCTTTTCTCTCTCTCTCTCTTTTTTCTTTTTTTTTTTTTTTGAGACAGAGTCTTACTCTGTCACCCACACTGGAGTGCAGTGGCACAATCTTGGAATAATGCAAGATTGTTCCAAGCCATTCTTGTGCCTCAGCCGGTTCAAGCCATTCTTGTGCCTCAGCCTCCTGAGTACCTGGGATTACAGGCATGCGCCACCAAACCCAACTAATTTTTGTATTTTTAGTAGAGATGAGGTTTCACCATATTGGCCAGGCTGGTCTTGAACTCCTGACCTCAGGTGATCTGCCCTCCAAGGCCTCTCAAAATGCTGGAATCACAGGCGTGTGCCACCACACCTGGCCCCCTTGATCCTGCTTTTAAAAACTGAAATTAGGCTGAAGTTTGGGTATGTCTGGTCTCTAGAAGGCATACCAGAATTCTGTGTATTCCAAAGTATTTAGGAACATGGCAGCCCTCCTGAGCACAAAGGCACTGCTCCTCAAGTGAGATCTGGAGGGCCAAAGGGTAGGTTAGCTCTGTGTATTTTAATAAGTATTAAATGGCCATTCACTCATTTTCCAAGGTGTTTACTGAGCACTTAGTATATGTGAGCCACAATGGGAGGGCCCTGAAGGTAATTCTAATTTAAAAGAGGATATGACGTGTACCTAAACTGCTAAAATCGAAGGGACACAGGGATGAGGGTCTCAAAGGAGGTATGTACGAAATGATGAGGAGTTCAGGGGAGGGCGGAGGACTCATAGATGAGAAGCCTGGGGAGGGTGTCAATGGCAGGTGCATCTTATAGGACAAATAGGACTTGAACACTTTGGAGATGGGCATGAACCTGGGCTGAGTCCAAAGCTATAACAGGCTGTGAAGCTTTGTTCCCTGTCTTTGAGTATCAGATGCCCAGGTAGAACTCAATATTAATAAATTGAACATAGGACATTGGTGGAACCTTCAGTCAAGCATCTTCCTGCGTTCCTTATCCTCTGCCTACCTGACTTCAGGAATATTTCTTTACCTTATTTTAGTTCAAGGGCTCCAAACTTATTTCTTTCTTTTCTTTTCTTTTTCTTTCTTTTTTTTTTTTTTTTTGAGACTGAGTCTTGCTCTGTCACCTAGGCTGGAGTGCAATGTCATGGTCTTGGCTCGCTGCAACCTCTGCCTCCTGGGTTCAAGTGATTCTCCTGCCTCAGCCTCCTGAGTAGCTGAAATTACAGGCACCCACCACCCTTAGTAGACACAGGGTTTCAACATGTTGGCCAGGATGGTCTTGATCTTTTGACCTTGTGATCCACCTGTCTCGCCCCCCCAAAGTGCTGGGATTAGAGGCGTGAGCCACCGCACCTGGCCTAAAACTCATTTCTTCAGTAGGAGCTAGTGAATAAATGGTGTCTATTTCCCAGATTCTTTTGTATCCTCTTTATAGACCGTGACCACTCATTCTCACATCATCATGGGCCTTTCCCCAGATGCAGCCTGGCCCTGTTGTCAACAGAATGATGGTCAAGGAACTTTATGTTTCTGCACCACTGGCTTACATGATGGTCCTTGCGCTACCCAATGGAAAACTGGGGGTGGAAAGCTGTCTCCATGTTCTGCTGCCAAAGCAGCAAATGGTTTCACACGTCTTGAAGGCAAAGTGGAACATGGAAGGGAGCATATGAGACTTGATTTTGGGGATGAAACTTCCTATCTGAACCACTAAGTCTCCCAGCAGGGGTGTTAATGCCCCTGTGGGTTTCAGGCTTCCCACAGACACACCCAGGTTGTGAGTGGGTTCAACATGGTCACAGGAGCTTCATTTTACATAAAATGACAAGATGGCAAGATCTGGGAGCATACTGAGACCACCAACCAGTAATGGAGGCATGCTCCCACCTAACTAAACATGGACTTGTCTCTGATGTTGAAACAATATAATACACAGAGAGCTTTGAGACCCAGCGGCACTCCAACAATGATACTTCAAAACTAGAAGAGTCTGACACAGATGGATGCTCTCTAAATGTCATAATGTCCTTTTCATATGTGAAGGGCGACTTTACAGAGAGCTTCCTGCTACTGTCCACCTACTGACTGATGCTCTTCGATGACCAGTATCTTCAAACAAATCAAGCTGTTCCCACACTTCAACATAATGCTGCCAGGCGTGGTGGCTCATGCCTGTAATCCCAGCACTTTGGGAGGGCAAGGCGGGTGGATCACGAGGTCAAGAGATCGAGACCATCCTGGCCAACATGTTGAAACCCTGTCTCTACTAAAAATACAAAAAAATTAGCTGGGCGTGGTGGCATGCAACTGTAGCCTCAGCTACTCAGGAGGCCAAGGCAGGAGAATAGCTTGAACTCAGGAGACGGAGGTTACAGTGAGCCGAGATTGCGCTACTGCACTCCAGCCTGGCAACAGAGCGAGACTCCATCTCAAAACAAAAACAAAAACATAACAAATATAATACTAACTCACTTGTTCCCCAGACCATATGGTTTTGTACCCATTTTATGTGTTTGGAATCTCTGCAGAATACTGTTAAACCATTTGCTGGAAAACAGAACGGTCAACTTTGCTGACTGCCAGTAGACTTGAGCTATCAACAAACTTCCTAACTCCTGCACATTTTTCTGATTGTGTTTGCATTTATGAGAGTGTCCACCCATGTTCACTGCCCATCGGCTATGCTGCAGTAAGTCATTGTTCCACCTGAGTTCTTCCAAAATCTGTTTCAAGATGTAGTCACAGATCTACTTGGGTTTGTCCCTTGGTAAATCTGTAACTACTACTTTTTCATACCTTTGCTGAAATCTCATCTCTACTTTGATTGATTTTCCTCCTAACTCACTGTTTACTTCCTGTCCCTTAGTTGGGTTTTTCATGGGGACTGCTTCTAACCCCCAATCCCCCCTGACTCCAACTGGGCTGAAACTGCTGCCTCTTTTCTAATATGTAGAAAGAAACATGGCTCCACTCTGCATTTCTGAAAGACTCAGCTAGTTATGAATTTAGAACCTTGGAAACAATAAAACATTCTTCAAGAGAAAATAATCTCCAGGTTTTGTTTCATTATCTGTGAGAGTATTCTGTGCTACATCTGCTGAAGGGCATAAAATCAATATTTTTGTTTTAAAAATGGGTCTACTTTGATGCAGCACCCAAATTTAATTACTCTTAAAGCTTTTTAGGATCCCAGATGAAAGATGCTACTGCAGTGTAAAGTTCTAATATTATTCATTTCCCTACTCATCAACATTAGTTGGTTTCTCCTTTCTTGAAACCTATTTATCATTTGTATAAATAGAGTATTTGGGGAGCTTCCTGCATTAGATCATCTCCTGTCCTTTCTGTGCCCTTGATGTTCATTACACTTGCCTGGTGAGGCTTGCTGAGACATTAATGCAGTGGCCTCTCCCGTTTTAATATTGCTAGAAGGTCTTTAATGTTACTTATTGCTATTGAGATGAGATTTGACAATTATTTTTCTTGTTTTTGCCTCGTGTAAAATACAATCTTCTTTCTCATCAGGGTGACCAGGCTTTTCTCCCAATGTCGATATTGTCATTCACAAACATTTGTTGTTGCCTTCTATAATGCTGAACACTGACTAGGTTCTGGGGCTGCCAAGCAATTCCAGGGCCCTTAACCTTCTTCAAAAGCCAGCTCAGATTGTGTCCCCTCTGAGAAGCTCCATCTGGCCTGTCCTCCCCCACCACCCACCTTGCCTAGGATAGTGGACGGCCTCTGAGGCACCTCATCATCCTGTCTCCTGGCATTCGCCCTTCATCTCCTCCCCTTAAGTGTAAGCAGCATGCGTGACTTGCTTCACACTCATAAAATATCGCAAAGGAGATGTCATTTCCATGGTTACATTACATAAGACTCTAACGTCTGTCTTGCTGAGAAACTCACTCCCTTGCTGGCTTTGATGAGCAAGCAGTCTGATGGGGAGGCCCATGTGGCAGGGAACTGGGGGTGGCCATTAGCTGACACCAGCAGGAAGAAACTGAGGCTGTCAGTCCACCACCAACAAGGAATTAAATGCGTCCAACAACCATGTAAGCTTAGAAGCAAATTCTCCCACAGTTAAGCCTTCAGATACGGACCCAGCCTGGGCCAATACCTCGATTGAAGCCTCTCAGAGGACCTAGCTAAGTTATGCTGGGCTCCTGACCCATAGAAACTGGAGATGATAAATGTGCACCCGAATCCTCCCTTATCCATGGGTAGTACATTCCATGATCCCCTGCGGATACCTGCAACTGTGGATAACACTGAACCCCATATATACTATGCTTTTTTGACCTGATAACCAAGACAGCTACTAAGTGCCTAGCAGTTGGGAAGTGTATACAGCACGAGTACACTGGATAAAGGAATGATTCATGTCCTGGGCAGGATGAAGTGGCATGGTGCAAGATTTCATTATGCTATTCAGAATGGTGCATAATTTAAAACTTATGAATTGTTGATTTCTGAAATTTTTCATTTAACATTTTTGAACCACAGTTGACTGAAACCATGAAAAGTAAAACTGTGGATAAGTAAAACTATATTGGTTTAAGCTGCTAAGTTTGTGGTAATATTGTAAACAACAATATTAAAACTAATATATGCAGCTAATTTCTGCCTTTTCTATGGACTCTATGTATATTGCATATAGCTCAGTTACTGTATTTAGATTGTACTGTAATCTTTTTTTGCATGTCCAGACTTCCCGTATACAACAAGGACCATAATAATAACTACTGAGTAGAGATGTACATAGAATCTCTCAAATATGCAGAAAACGAAAAGGTAGTTTGCTTTTATTTTCTCTAACTGTGCTCATCTTAGTCTCAAGGCCCCATTTTCATGAGGGCGTGTGTGTGGAGGAGCTGTTTCTTTCCTTTCAAAGCTTTTCTCCTACCCTTTCTCCACATTGGTAGGGTAGGAGGCAGAAGGGCAGAGAGCTCGAGTGAACAAGAGGGGGCCAAACTTGCTTTTCTAGCAAAGCCACTTTCATGATCACTAACCACTCTCATCATAATGACATTACTCCACTCCTGAGAGCAGATCCCGCAGGGCCTAATCACCTCTTGATGGTTCTACCTCCCAATACCACTATAATCACAATTTAAATTAAATTTAACAATTAAATTTCAACATGAGTTTTTGAAGGGATATTCAAACCATAGCAATAAGACTGGGGTTTTAGTATTGTTTTTCCCCCACATGTCTCAGTGGAGTTCTGGTTGTTAGATACCCACTGTCTCTGGCTAATTCAAGAAAAAAGGAATTTTTGCAAAGATGTTGAAAACCTGTGCATATAGAGTGGGATCACCAGAACATGGGAAGAAGCAGGCAGCAGGAATGAAAGAACATTCTCTTTGTGGCTCTTTCATTAGAGTGACTCATTCTTATCATTGTCACCTGTGTGTTTCCTTGTTTCTGGAAGGGTGAGTGGTTGGCCTCTCTGGGTTATATGCTCATCCTTTGGATGAGAAGAGAGACTGTGACTGGCCATCCTACCAAGACCACATGGGATGGGGGAAGGACTAGTTCGCCAAAGGTAAGGCAGTTGCCTATTACCCCTGAAAAGAGATACTCCTGTTTCCCTGCTCACAGGACAGGCCATCGAGAGTTAGAAGAAAAAACATTAATTCTTCACCATCACTCTTGGAGGAGGGGCTCAGAGCATTGGCAGCAGCAGCCTCATGCTGGAAAGACACTTAAAATGTGTGTGTTTTTTTTAAATTAATAAACTTTATATTTTAGGACAGTTTTAGATTCAAGAAAAAATTGAGTAGATAGTACGGACAGATCCCATGAAGCCCCACCATGCCCTAGTTTCTCCTGTTATTAACATCTCACATTAGTGTGGTACATTTGTTAAAATTAATGAACCAATATTAACAGATTATTATTAATTAAAGTCATAGTTTATATAAAGTTTTGCACTTTGTGTTGTACAATTCTATGGGTTTTGACAAAAGTGTAATTCTTGTATCCTACAGAATAGTTTCATACCCTAAAAGTCCTCTGTGCTTTACCTGTTCATCTTTCTGCCTGTCCCTCTTGAATTTCTGGCACTAAAAATTAACTCAAAAGGAATCATAGACCTAAATATAAACACAAAAGTATAAAACTCCTAGAAGATAACATAGGAATAACTCTAGATAACCTTGGGAATGATGATGATTTTTTAGATACAAAAACCAAAGGCATGGTCCAAGAAAGAAATAATTGATAATCTGAAGTTAATTGGGATTAACTTCTGTTCTATGAAAGACATTGTCAAGATAATTAAAAGACACATCATATACTGGAAGAAAATATTTGTATATTTTTGATAAGGGATTGGTATCCAATATATACAATGGACCCTTAAAACTCAATAATAAGTAAACAAACAACCCAACTTAAAAATGGGCAAAAGATCTGAACAGACACCTCACCAAAGAATATAAACAGATGATAAATAAACACATGAAAAAAATGCTCAACATCATGTCATTAAGAAATTGAAAATTAAAATAACAATTAGATATCATTACACACTTACTAGAATGGTCAAAATCTAGAACACTGACAACATCAAATACTGGTAAGGATGTGGAATAACAGGAACTCTCATTGATTGCTGGTGAGAATGCAATATGGTTCAGTTATTTTGGAAGACAGCTTGACAATTTCTTAGAAAACTAAATGTTTTTGATCATGCAGTCCACCAGTTGTGCTCCTAGGTGTTACCCAAAGGAGCTGAAAACTTATGTCCACATAAAGACTTGTGTAATTTACAGCAACTTTATTCATACTTGACAAAACTTGGAAGCAATCAAGATGTGCTTCAGTGGGTGAATGAATAAAAAAACTGTAGTACAGCCAGGCAATGGAATATTATTCAATGCTAAAAAGAAATACCTACTAAGGAGGTAAAAGATCTTCTCGATGATGAAAACTACAAAACACTGATGAAAGAAATCAAAGAGGGAACAAAAAAATTAAAAGATATTTCATGCTTGTGGATTAAAATAAATATTGTTAAAATGACCCTGCTACCCAAAACAATCTACAGATTTAATGTAATCCCCATCAACATATTAATACCAATGACATTTTTCACAGAAATAGAAAAAAATTATAAAATTTATATGGAACTACAAAAGGTCCCAAATAGCCAAAGCAATCTGAGAAAAAGAAAGCTGGAGGCATCACACTGCTTGTGATGTACTACAAAGCTATAGTAACCAAAACGGCAGGTGTTGGCATGAAAACAGGCAGATAGACCAGTAGAACAGAATAGAGAATCTAGAAATAAATGCATATATTTACAGCTCACAGATTTTTGACAAAGGAGCCAAGAACATACACTTGGGGAAAGAATATCCTCTTCAATAAATGGTGCTGGGAAAACTATTTATATGCAGAAGAATGAAATGAGACCCCTATCTGTCATCATATAAAAAAATCAACTCAAAACGGATTAAAGACATAAATGTAAGGTACAAAAACTATAAAATGACTAAAAGAAAACATGGGGGAAATGCTTCAGGACATTGGTCTAGGCAGGGATTTTATGGGTGATGCTTCGTAAGCACAGGCAATAGACAAATGGGATTACATCAAGCTAAAAAGCTTCTGTACAGGCATAGGAAACAACTGATAGAAGAAACAAACCTGTACAGTGGGAGAAAATATTTGCAAACTATTAATCTCGCAAGGGACAAATATAAAAAAAAAACAAGGAAGTAAAAAAACTCAACAAAAAAAAAAAAAAAAAAAAAGAAATAATTCAAGTTAAAAAGTGGGCGAAGGGTCTCAATAGACATTTTGCAAAAGACTTACAAATGGCCAACTAGTGTGTGAAAAACATGGTCAACATCGCTAATCATTAGGAAATATGAACCAAAATCACAATGAGATATCATTTCACCCCAGTTAGAATGGCTACTATCAAAAAGAGAAAAAAAATGGCAAATGCTGGTGAGGATGCAGAGAAAAGGGAACTTTTATACACTGCTGATGGGAATGTAAATCAGTACAGCCATTATGGAAAACAGCATGGAGATTTCTCTAAAAATCAGAAATAGAACTACCATATGATTCAGTAACCCACTCCTGGGAATTTATCCAAAGGAAAGGAAATCTGTATACCAAAGAGATATCTATACCCCATGTTTATTGTAGAACTATTCACAATAGCCAGGATACAGAATAGACTTAAGTGTCCATCAGCAGATGAATAAGTAGGGAGAATGTGGTATATATACACAATGGAATACTATTTAGCCATAACCATGAATAAAATCCTGTCATTCGAGGCAACATGTATAAACCTAAAGGACATTATGTTAAGTGAAGTAAGTCAGGCACAGTCATGTAAATAATGCGTGTTCTCACTTATATGTGGGAGCTAAACAAGTTGAGCTCATGGAAGTAGAGAGTAGAATTGTAGTTACTAGAGGCTGCAAGAGGTAATGGGGAGGGGAGGATAGGGACAGTTGGTTAATGAATACAAAATTACAGCTAGATAGGAGAAGTAAGTTCTAGCATTCTATTGCACTGTAGGATGAATATAGCTAACAGTAATTTATTGTATATTTTCAAAAAGCTAGCAGAGAAGGTTTTGTATGTTCCCAACACAAAGAAATAATACATATTTGAGGTGATGGATATGTGAATTTCCTGGATCATTACACATTGTATACATGTATTGGAGTATCACTTCGTATCCCATAAATATGTACAAATACATGTGTCAACTAAAAATAAAAGGAGGAAAGTTAATTTAAAAAAAGAACAGGAAAAAAAAGGGAATGAGCTTATAAGCCATAAAAAGACACTGAGAAGCCTTGGATATTACTAAGTGAAAGGAGCCCATCTGAAGAGGCTACAGGCTGTGTGAGTCCAACTCTATGGCATTCAGGAAAAGGCACAACTATAGGACAGTGAAAAGATCAGTGGTTGCCAGGGGTTGGGGGAGAGGGATGAACAGGTGGAGCGTCGGGCATGTGTAGGGCAATAAAACTGCTCTGTACAAGTAGTTGATGCTTTTGTCAAAGCTACCTATGGAGAATTTGGATAGAATCAGAGTGAAAAAGAAAACAAGTCTTTAAGTGCACAGTATTTTGCTTCATTTCTATATATTGAAGAAGACAGAAAGAACATTCTGAAGGGTCGGGAGAGATTAGTGACATGCTTGTGCCTTCTTCATGACCTCACCAATTTTATCTCTGTATCTCAAGGTAGTTTACTGATATCACTTATTATATGAATATAATTATATTCTATTATAACTTATTATTAAATTATATAATGATTTAGTAGATAAAAATTTCAGACACAGAATTGGATAGATGTAGATTTGACAAAGACTAGATTATGTTTAAATGAACAAAAGCTGGGTATAACTGGAGAGTAGCCTGAATCTTTAGGATAATAATATTTTTAACTCTAATACATTCAATATTGAGAGTAATTTTTGAAAATACAATACATATAATAAACAAAAATATTCAATAGAAGAATAACTGAAGGTCACAGGATTTGCTGAATGCCAAATAGGAGAGGGTCTGGGTACAACAGCATCTGATGATGATGGGCTCAATAAGGTGCTGTCTTCAGCAACAATACAAAAGCAAATTCAGATAGCTGAAAATGATCTACTTTGAAAAAAGAAATCTAATCCAAAGGACGTGATTTAAAATATTAGAAGTTTTACTGCTCTCAAGAAATGGAAAAGGAAGAAAAAGATAATTATAAATGTAGCATTGAGTCATGCTGGTGGCCCACGGCCTGAAATTCTGTCCCTGCAGTGACTCTGAGGGGTGTTTTGTGTCAGGTCAAGCCTGGCTCTGGCCTCCCAGATTACACAGTTACCGACCTATTATTTATGAAATTATATAAATGTCAGTTATTTATATTTTTACCTTGTGTCAGCTTTGGTCTAATGCTTTCTACTGATAATACCTTATATTGAACCCAAAGCTAGTAGTTTGAAACTTCAAATTATGTCTTCTCATTCTTGAGTCCTGGAACTTAGAGAACAAATTTCTGTTCCATGCATCTTCTACGGTTTTGAGGTTAAAGAGTAAACTTTAGTTTTAACTACTCTCAGCTTTAAAATCCAAGCCCTCTCTCTCTGTCCTATGTATAGGAATCGCACCACCCATTTAGACTGTTTTGGTTTCTTCTCCCTGAACCTTTTCCAAGCCTTTTACATCTTTCTTGAGGTCTAACCACAGAACTCACACAGTTTTTCAGGTAAAGATGCACCATGACTTTGAATAAGGGTGGGCTAATGCCACTGTTGAAAGCTTAATTCAGGGACTTAGTGTTCCGCAGCACTAACTGTGGGTCAGATGGATTGGACTGTATTACTGAGGTGGTCTTTGACAGCAGGGTGACCTTGGGCAAGCCATTTGGCCTCCTTTGAGCCTCAGTTTCTTCTCCTGTTTTATATACCTCCCAGGGTCACCACAGGTCCAAATGAGACAAAGTATAAACCAGCATAAAGATACATGTCTTTATTTTTTGTGATGTAAAATGAATATGTGTGCCAGGTGTACTGGTTCACACCTATAATACCAGCATTTTGGGAGGCCAAAACAGAAGGATCACTTGAGGCCAGGAGTTTGAGACCAGCCTAGGCAACATAGGAACATCCCTCTACAAAACCATTTTAAAAATTAGCCAGGCATGGTAGCACATGCCTGTAGTCCTGGCTACTTGGGAGGCTGAGGTGGGGGGATCATTTGAGCCCAGGAGGTTGAGGCTGCAGTGAGCCACTGCACTCTAGCTTGGACAACAGAATAACCCTGTCTCAATTTTTAAAAAATTACTATGTACTCGAAAAAAAAACAACAAAGTATAAAAGGAATATGAAATGAAAAGGAAAATCTCTAAAAATAATGACCAGGGGGCCAGGTATAGTGGCTCATAACTGTAATCCCAGCACTTTGGGAGGCCAAGGCAGTTGTATCACTTGAAACCAGGAGTTCAAGACCAGCCTGGGCAACATGGTAAAACCCCATTTCCACTAAAAATACGAAAATTAGCTCGGTGTGGTAGCTTGTGGCTGTAGTCCCAGCTACTTCTATAGCTGAGGAATGACAACTGCTTAAACCTGGGAGGCAAAGGTTTCAGTGAACTGAGATCACACCACTGCGCTCCAGCCTGGGTGACAAAGCAACACTCTGTCTCAAATAAACAAACAAACAAACAAATAAATAAAATGACTAGGACTAGCTTGGTTATATGCAGATTTTTTTCTCTCTAATAACATGTAATATGGTTATTATGTTTTACAAAAAAGAGATCATTCCATTTTTTTCTTCTTTCATTTCATACTTCGTGATGTCTTTCCAGGTCAGTGCATAGTGAGCTACCCCATTATTTCCATGGCTCCATAGGCCCCTAGTTGCATGGGTGCCACATAAATTATTTAACCAATTTCATGGTGGTAGCTATTTGAGCTTGTCTCCAATTTTTTACCACTGGAAACAATGCTGCAGCAAACAGTGTTGTGCTACAATATTTTTATATACTTCCGTGATTATTTCTATATATTCCTAGGAAAGAAATTGCTGGGTCAAATGTATCAAACTTTAAATGTATTTACATTTTGAAGGACGTTGCTAACTTGGACAAGTGTTTTAGAGCCATGGGGCTCTCCAGAAACATTAATTCTTCAGCTGGATTCTAGAAGGCGAGCAGTAAGTGGAGGTCAGAGAATGAGACTCGCAACAGAGACTGAGAACTGAGTAGGTGTAGGCACAAGTCACTTATCCTATCTTCTTTACTGTTATTTATTTTGTTTTATTTTATTTTTCTGAGACAGAGTCTTGCTCTGTTGCCCAAGTTGGAGTGCAGTGGCGTGATCTCAGCTCACTGCAACCTCTGCCTCTCAGGTTAAAATGATTCTCATGCTTCAGCCCCCCGAGTCACCTGTTTTCTTTAGACATGATCTGATTCGTTTCTTCCGCTTCCATGGCCCTCTGAAATCATTTTACGGTTTATCTCTGAGTTTGGCATGCGGGGAGCCAGAAAACATTCTGTCATTGGCTTCTTTCAGACCCTTTAAAGATGAGTCCAGCTCTGATCCCCAGGAAGGGAGAAGCAAACTACTGTTTACTAAACCCCTGCCATGTACTAGATCTTATCATACTTACAAAAATACATACCCATGACTTCCGTGACTCCTCAGTCTACCCATATGTCAGCATGACTGTCAGCAGAGAGGAGCAATTGGAGGTATAGTGATCCTAAGGAACTTGCCAAAGCCACGCAGTTAATAAGTAGCAGAACTAGAATTTGGCCCAGAACTGGCCTCAAAGTCCCTACTTGTTCCATGGTGCCTACCAACTCTGAGCCCAGAGATGCCCTTAGCCATAGCCAGACTCTGTATCCTGACTCAGAACCACTTCTGTGTCTATAACTTTTAATAGCCTTTGGTGGAGAATCTTGTTTCATATCCTTTAAAGTTTAAGTGACATTCATAGCTGGCTTGGGGTTGTTAACAAGTCTATTTATTCCAGTGGATCACAGGAGCCTTAGTGTGACTGGCCCAAAGGGGCCTTTCTTTCTTTTTCTTTTCTTTTCTTTTTGTTTTTTGAGAGGGAGTCTTGCCCTGTTGCCCAGGCTGGAGAGTAGTGGTACCATCTCCGCTCACTGCAACCTCCACCTTCCGGGTTCAAGTGATCTCAGCCTCCCGAGTAGCTAGGACTACAGGTATGTGCCATGATGACTGGTTAATTTTTTTTTCTTTTGTATTTTTAGTAGAGACGGAGTTTCCCCACATTGACCAGGCTAGTCCTGAACTCCTGACCTTAGATGATCCACCTGCCTTGGCCTCCCAAACTGCTGGAATTACAGGAAGTGAGCCACCATGCTTGACCCCAGTGGGCCCTTTCAAAAGTGTTCAAGGGTCTCAACTGTTTTCATGTACAGCACCATGCAGAAGGGAATAATAAGGTGGTTGCCAGAGTCTTCTCTGGACAAATGACCTTTGTCTTGTCCTTTGTCATGGTGATCATTGTTGGAGTTGTTTACTTCCACCTACCTATTTGGATATAGGACTGTTCCACTCTCTCTTAAGATCGGAATCTACTCTCCTTTATATTACACTGAGCAAATTTTTACATTGTGATGATCAAATGGCATTGATGCACATCTCAGCTATTAGGTGTCTTTGATGCATTTAAAGGATTATTTTGTATCTTCGTCTTCAATTCTCCTTTACTCTTGAAGGAACACATTTTCCCTTGCTCCCTCGGGATGAATTTCAATTGTTAAGCTGCCTGCCCCCAGTCTTAGCAGCCTAATATAACTCTTTAGTCAACATACGCAAGTCCATAAACGTAATCCATCACATAAATGGAACCAAAGACAAAAACCACGATTATCTCAATAGATGCAGAGAAGGCCTTCGACAAAATTCAACAGCCCTTCATGCTAAAAACTCTCAATAAACTATGTATTGATGGAACATATCATAAAATGATAAAAGCTATTTATGACAAACCTACTGCCAATATCATACTGAATGGGCAAAAGCTAGAAGCATTCCCTTTGAAATCAGGCACTAGACAAGGATGCCCTCTCTCACCACTCCTATTCAATATACTATTCGAAGTTCTAGCCAGAGCAATCAGGCAAGAAAAAGAAATACAGGGTATTCAATTAGGACAGGAGGAAGTCAAACTGCCTCTATTTGCAGATGACATGATTGCATATTTAGAAGACCCCATCGTCTCAGCCCCAAATCTTCTCAAACTGATAAGCAACTTCAGCAAAGTCTCAGGATACAAAATCAATGTGCAGAAATCACAAGCATTCCTATATACCAATAACAGACAGAGAGCCAAATCAAGAGCAAACTCCCATTCACAATTGCTACAAAGAGAATAAAATATCTAGGAATACAACTAACAAAGGATGCAAAGGACCTCTTCAAGGAGAACTATAAACCACTGCTCAACGAAATAAGAGAGGACACAAACAGATGGAAAAATAATCCATGCTCATGGTTAGGAAGAATCAATATTGTGAAAATGGCCATACTGCCCAAAGTAATTTATAGATTCCACACCATCCCCATCAAGCTACCAATGACCTTCTTCACAGAACTGGAAAAAAACACTTTAAACTTCATATGGAATCACAAGAGAGCCCACATAGCCAAGTCAATCCTAAGCGAAAAGAACAAAGCTGGAGGCATCACACTATCGGACTTCAAACTATACTAAAAGGCTACAGTAATCAAAACAGCATGATACTGGTAGCAAAACAGAGACGTAGACCAATGGAACAGAACAGAGGCCTCAGAAGCAACACAACACATCCACAACCATCTGATCTTTGACAAGCCTGACAAAAACGAGCAACGGGGAAAGGACTCCACGTTTAATAAATGGTGTTGGGAAAACTGGCTAGCAATGTGCAGAAAGCAGAAACTGAACCCCTTCCTGTCACTTTACACTAAAATTAACTCCAGATAAAGATTTAAACATAAACCCTAACACCATAAAAACCAGAAGAAAACATAGGCAAAACCATCCAGACATAGGCATAGGCAAGGACTTCATGACTAAAACACCAAAAGCAATTGCAACGAAAGCCAAGATAGACAAATGGGATCTAATTAAAATTCAGAACTTCCTTACAGCAAAAGAAACCATCATTAGAGCGAACCGGCAACCAACAGAATGGGAAAAAATTTTTGCAATCTACCCATCTGACAAAGGGCTAATATCCAGAATCGACAAAGAACTAAAGCAAATTTACAAGAAAAAAACAAACCCATTCAAAAGTGGGTGAAGGATATGAATAGACGCTTTTCAAAAAAAGACATATATGAGGCCAAAAAACATGAAAAAATGCTCATCATCACTGGTCATTAGAGAAATGCAAATCAAAATCACATTGAGATACAATCTCACGCCAGTTAGAATGGCAATCATTAAAAAATATGGAGACAACAGATGCTGGAGAGGATGTGGAGAAATAGGAACACTCTTACACAGGTGGTGGGAGTAAATTAGTTCAACCATTGTGGAAGACAGTGTGGCAATTTCTCAAGGATCTAGAAATAGAAATTCCATTTGACCCAGCAATTCCATTACTGGGTATATGCCCAAAGAACTATAAATCATTCTACTTTAAAGACAGATGCACACGTATATTCATTGCAGCCCTGTGTACAATAGCAAAGACCTGGAACCAACCCAAATGCCCATCAATGATAGACTGGACAAAGAAAATGTGGCATATATACACGATGAAATACTATGCAGTCATAAAAAAAACGATGAGTTCGGGTCCTTTGTGGGGACCTGGATGAATCTAGAAACCATCATTCTCAGCAAACTGACCCAAGAACAGGAAACCAAACACTGCATGTTCTTACTCATAGGCGGGTGTTGAACAATGAGAACATGTGGACTCAGGGAGAGGAGCATCACACACTGGGGGCAGTTGGGGGGGTTAGGGGAGGGACAGCAGGGGGTGGGGAAAGTGGGGAGGGATAATATGGGGAGAAATGCCAGATATAGTATGTACTTATGCAACAACACTGTGTAACCTGCACGTGTACCCCAGAACCTAAAGTAAAACAAACAAACAAACAAATAAATACTAAATAAATAAATAAAACAACCAAAAACAAAACCAATCAAATGAGTAGTCATGACTGGTCTTTGCATTGGGAAAGATTGGGTCTGATAATCTGCATAACCCTGTTTTCAGATCTTTTAATAAGTAATTTTAACATAAGCTCAAAATTTTCTGACAATTCTGTTTCAAACTCCTACTTTTGAAGTATCTAAATAAGTACTTGGGGCTGGGTGCAGTGGATCATGCCTGTAATCCTAGCACTTTGAGAGGCCGAGTTGGGTGGATTACCTGAGGTCAGGAGTTTGAGACCCGCCTGACCAACATGGAGAAATCCTGTCTCTACCAAAAATACAAAAAAATTAGCCAAATGTGGTGGTGCATGCCTGTAATCCCAGCAACTCCGGAGGCTGAGGCAGGAGAATTGCTTGAACCCGGGATGTGGAGGCTGCAGTGAGCCAAGTTCATGCCACTGCATTCCAGCCTGGACAAGAGTGAAACTCCTTGACAAAGAAAAAAAAAAAAAAGAAGTACTTGGATATTCTTGATATTTCTCTCAAATGGAGGGAGGGCCTGGAGATTTTTTTCCCTTTACTTTTCTATCCAGAATGGTGACTCTAATATTCCTTTCATACTGAACTTCCTGCAGGCTTTCCTGTCTTTTACTTGGAACTATGTCTAGTGTATTTTCTTTCCTTGTAGTTTCTAAAACTACCTGTACTTGGAAGCTATCATTTATATCTCTCTTTTACATGGGACTGACTGACCTTGCCCACTGAGGGAACTGGTTGCAGTGATAGGTATAATTTGAAAGGTGCTGAGAAGGACTTCTCTCCCAAACCTTCTATCTTGGGTCTTCATTAATTCGAGAAATATTAATTAAGCATGTTCTATGTGCTTAATATAAATTAAGTGTGGCAATGAACAAGACAGGCCAGATCCTCACTTGCATGAAGACTGCATTCCTGAGAATGTTTATTGGAGGGTGGGGCATGACGGGGAGATGGATAAGCCAGCAAGGGGGTCTAGAGGGTGCCCAGTGTGACAAAGTCAATAAAAAGGGAACTGTGGTAGGGCATGATGGGGAGGGGACTTTACATCAGGAGAAGCCTCTTGGAGAAGGTGATCTTTGGCTGACATTTAAATGATACAAAGAAGCCAGAACCTTTGGCAAGCCTAGGCAAAAGAAATAGCAAGTGCAAATGTCCCTGAGGCAGGACAAGTTTGGTTGATTCCGAGAGCGGAAAGGAAAACAGGTGGCTGGAGCAGAGTCAGCAAGGGCAGGGAAGATGAGAAAGGAAAGCAGGGAGGTGGGGGGCGGCCAAATTGTATAGCCACCTTGAGGCTGAGACAAGAAGTTCAGATTTTATGTCCACTGTGCAATGCAAAGTCATGAGAGGAGAGTGCCATGATTTAATTTATATTTTTGAGAGGCTTCTCTGGCTGCTGTGTAGAGAACAGATTAAAAAAGGACAAGCTGGGAATCAGAGACCAGTTGGGAGAATGTTTCCAGTCCTAATGTGAGATGATGGTGGCTTAGTTTGGGAGACGGAGAGAGGTGTCTGGGTTTGGGAGATATTTTGGAGGCAGAGCAGACAGTCTTACTGATGCATTAGACAGGGAGGGTAAGTCAAGGGAAGAATCATAACCATCACCTTGGTTTTCAGTTTGAGGCCTGAGTGGACAGTGAATTTTATCTACTGAGATAGGGAACACGGGAGGAGGAACTGGTTGTATGTGCACGGGGGAGGAGAGAGCTTTGTTTAGGTTGGAAGTGTCAAGCAGGTATTAGGCTGGAAGAGCCTGCAGCTCAGAAGAGAAGCTCTGTGGATGCCTCATTTTATGTTCCCCCATACTGAGAGTAGGACTCTAGAGTCTACAGCAAGAGAGATGAGGGGTCATGGCGGATGGGAAGCAGGATTAGATTGCAGCTCCCATGTGGAGGGACAGAGCAGTGTGTGGAGACTCAGGTCGTGAATGCTTGCTCCAGAACTACTGCGGGAATAAACGAGGAAGGCTGAGAGGACCCACAAACCCTCTGAAGGAAGTGGATTGCTCCTGCAGGGCCTGGGAGACACTGCAAATACTGTGCTGATATTCACAGCTGAGAGACCTGCAGATGGTTCACGTCAGAGGACTCTGCACACAACTCCCAGTACCAGCCCCTGGAAACTGGTAGATCTGCAGGGTGGCTAGATCCAGAAGAGAGACAACAATCCTTACAGCTCCCAGGAAGCCACATCCTTAGGAAAATGGGGAGAGTACTACACCGAGGGAATACCCTGTGGGACAAAAGAATCTGAACAGCAGCCTTCACCCTTAGCTCTTCCCTCTGACATAAAGTCTGCAGAAGGAGCCGGGCGCAGTGGCTCAAGCCTGTAATCCCAGCACTTTGGGAGGCCGAGGCGGGTGGATCACGAGGTCAAGAGATCGAGACCATCCTGGTCAACATGGTGAAACCCCGTC
>NW_016107360.1:10274261-10308277 GCF_001604975.1 Cebus imitator | reverse complement strand
AAAAAAAAAAAAAAAAAAAAAAAGTCTGCAGAAGGAACACAGGGCCTGGACATGAAGACACTTCCTAGGTGCTTAATGGATTGAGTCATTCTCATTAAAACGTAAATATGCTCCCAAAGTGATAACTCAATGCATGTCTTTAGTCATCTCAATTAGCATGAATTTACATGTTTATTTTATGACAACTAGTTGAAAGCTGATGTTTAAAAAGGGATAACAGAAAGACTTTAGCAGCAATGGGCTCCTCTGAGAGACAAGCTGAGCCTCATGAGTATCCCAGGAAGAAGAGGAAGGATGGTAAAGGGGAATCAAGAAAAAACTGCGGCAGATGTAACGCTGCCTAGGACTACTGTCATTCCTTCATTTCCAGTAGAAGTATAGTCTTTTTCAAATGTATAATTACTGCCTGCCTTGTTTTTTAAAAACCAAAGACTAAAAACAATAACAAATTACTAATTTTGCAGAACATTTAAAATTCATTTTTTAAATTCTAGTAAGGTGTTCTATTGCATAAGTTGTATTACTATTTGTTTATAATGTATAGAATTTCTACCTATAGACAGATTCATAAAACACTTTGCTACTTGGGAACATTTTTGTATAATACTACAGTTAAAACCTGATGAACTAGTCTTCTGTGAGCTGGCGGGTATATCCCATTTTTGAGAAAATAATCTCTGATAAGCACTGAATACTCACTCTGTGACAGACGTTGCATTCAGCACTCCGTTCTGAGTTCCTTGGGGATAGTAACTGGCCTGGACCTGAAAGTCTCTCTGGGCTGGCCTTGTGGAGACTCAATAAAGTTTTGGATGAAAAAAATAAATTTAAATTAAGACCAATAACAATGAATGAAGCTGTACTTTGCAGTTTTGTTCTTTTGAATCAAAACTAAATAAAACAGCCTGTAATCCCAGCACATTGGGAAACCGAGGCGAGAGGATCACTTGAGCTCATGAGTTCAAGACCAGCCTGGGCAACATAGTGAGATCATGTCTCTACTAAAAATAAAAATTAAAAAATTAGCCAGGTGTGGTGGGGCATGCCTGCAGTCCCAGCCACAATGGAGGTTGAGGCAGGAGGATGGCTTGAGCCCAGTAGATTGAGGCTGGCTGCAGTGAGCTGTGATTGCACCACTGCACTCTAGCCTGGGTGACAGAGCAAGACTATCTCACAAACAAACAAACAAAAGATAAAATAAAATAAAATAAACCAGAGGCGTCCCCGTTAGGCTTTTGGGTAACTCCACCCATCAGGCCGATTTCTCCCTGTGGCGGGAGTGAGTTTTCCTCCTCTACGCTGGGTATAATCATTGTTACATTGCTTTGATCTTCTAAGTAGAATGAAGTCTAACTCTGTGTTTCTGTGATAAGGAAGAGAAGAAAGCTAAATCTTGATGATGTTTTGAGGAGCCCTTTCATTTGTTTAAGGACAATTTTAAAATAAATGTAAAATCATGAGTCTCAAACAGAAAAATAAACAATGTGAAAGATTTTACTTAACTCATTAATGAATGAGGAAACAGGAAGACATCGCTACTGGCTCAAAGGAGAATTCAAAACCGTATGCTACATTGACCATCAGGAGTGCTGAAATCAACTTACAAATAGATGCAAACCTGGTCAATATCCACAGGTCAACAGTCAACTGTGTTCCACCAGACAAAATTCGTTTGCATTTCTGTGGGTAAGAATCATCCATGTTACTACCTGTATCAGTTTCCTAGGGCTGCAGTACCACAAACTGGGGGGCTTAAACAACAGAACCGAATTGTCTCCTGGTTCTGGATGCTGGAAATGAAATCAAGGTGTCAGCAGCGTCATGTTCCCTCTGCGATCTACAGGGGAGGGTCCTTCCTTGTTTCTTCTGGCTCTGGTGGTTGCTGGTAAATCCTGGCATTCCTTGGTGTGCAGCTGTGGCACTTTCACCTCTGCCTCCGTTGTCACAGGGTGCTCTCTTCTCATGCCTCTGTATCTCTGTGTCTCTTCTTCTTTTCTTTTCTTTCTTTCTTTTTTTTTTAGATGGAGTCTCACTCTGTCACCCAGGCTGGAATGCAGTGGCATGATCCTGGCTCACCGCAACCTCCACCTCCTGGGTTCAAGCAATTCTCCTATCTCAGCCTCTTAAGTAACTCGGATTACAGGCACTTGCCACCATACCTGGCTAACTTTTGTATTTTTGGTAGAGACGGCGTGTCACCATGTTGACCAGGCTAATCTCTAACTCCTGACCTCAAGTGATCTGCCTGCCTCAGCCTCCCAAAGTACTGTGATTACAGGCATGAGCCACCGCACCCAGCCTTCTCTTCTTCTAAGGACACCAGTCATTTTGAATTAAGGGTCCACTATACTCCACTCCAGCCTGGGTGACAGAGCAAGACTGGGTCTCTTAACTAATTATACCTGCAATGCCCTCCTCTGAACTAAATATACCTGCAATAACCCTATTTTCAAATAAGGTCATTTTCTGAAGTACTGGGTCTTAGGACTTTGACACAATTAAACTCCTAACACTATTCTCTCTCTCCCTTCCCTCCCTCGCTCCTTCCTTCTTTCCTTCCTTCCTTTCTTCCCTCTCTCCCTCCCTCCTTCCTTCCTTCTTTCCTTCCTTTTTTCCTTCTTTCCTTCCTTCCTTCCTTTTTCCCTCCCTCCCTGCTTCCTTTTTTTCCTTCCTTCCTTCCTCCCTTCATCCCTTCCTCCCTTCCCCCCTTCCTTTCTTGTCTCACTCTTTGTTGCCCAGGCTGGAGTGCAATGGTGTGATCTCGGCTCACCACAACCTCTGCCTCCCAGTTTCAGGTGATTCTCCTGCCTCAGCCTCCCAAGTAGCTGGGATTACAGGCATGTGCCACCATGCCCAGCTAATTATTTTGTATTTTTGGTACAGACGAGGTTTCTCCATGTTGGTCAGGGTGGTCTTGAACTCCCAGCCTCAGGTGATCTGCCCACCTCGGCCTCCCAAAGTGCTGGGATTACAGGCGTGAGCCACTGTGTCTGGCCAGCACTACCTATTTTCTACAGCTACTAAGTATTAGTAGCAAAATAGCTCCAAGGTCAGGAAAGATGTGGTAGACAAGATACCCAGTACCATTTTTTTTTTTTTGCCTGTTTCAGTCTTTTAACATTTTTCCTGACATTCTTCCTAGGGTTGCCCCCAAATTTGGTGATCTTTAGTCCACACTGGTCCCCAGTGATATGCTTGTTTAAAGGCAAGAAGCTTTGCTCTGTGCTACCTGGGCACGGAGACCTGGCTGAGGCTGAGCCCCCGTGTTAAATTCAGGTGCTGCCTCAAGCTTGCCAGGTAACCAGGCACATGTTTCTGAGGTGCGGCCCCAGCCCAGGGTGCTGTGTGGGTAAAGCAAGTGTCTGCTCTTCTTCAAGTGGCCAAGTTCCGCTCCAGGGGCATCTACTGCCTGCTCTGCCCCTCCAAAGCTCCAAGCATTCCTCACCACTCCTTTCCAATATCCCAAGGTGCCTGTGGAAACTCTTGGTCTTTCTCCTCTGAGTTTCTCCTCCTCATGCATCCCTACTACGTATGTTCAGGATACCTGCACAGCGCAATTGTGGGATGGCTTTTTCCATCAGAAGATTCAAAGCAGTGTGCCCTTGGAGAGTGGAGAACAGACTAATGAATTCAAGGAAGGCTGATGTGGAAAGGAGCAGGGGTTGCCAGTTTCCTTTGGGTCAGCAGCAGAGAACCCACTTCCTGCGCATTCTGATGCTGATGGTTTTACAATATTGCTACTTAAATTGCTCCTCTCACATTAAACTACCTCCCCTTCTCTCTGCTTTGCTTCTCCATCTGAGGAGCAATGGTATCCAGTTGGTGAGCACGGGAGTCCAGTTCTACCATTTCGGATGTGTTTTCAGACTTCTACAAAAACATCTCTGGGCTCCAGCCATGGATCCGGGCCAGTGATGCTGCCAAACATCCTGCAATGCACCAGACAGGCTCCCCCACAACACCCTCCCCCTGCCACCCAGCCCCAACAAAGCATTATCAAGTCCAGAATGTCAATAGTGCTGAGGTTGAGAAATCTGAGTTGAAAAGAAAGAAAAAAATGACAACTACAGTTTGAAATGACAAAATAATACATGCTCCTTATGGAAAAAATCAGAAATCCAGATAAGCTAAAAAGAAAATGCAAGCCTCCTTAATTCCCCCAAAATCACATTTTTGGCTAAGTTAAATAGTTTTTTTCTTAAAGATACATTAAGAGTAAATGGAATCTTTTCTCATTCCTGGTAAAACTCAGAAGCAAAATATTTATTTTTGTTCATTTATACAATTCAGTCAATTGAAGCAAGTTGGCTCAAGTTTTTATAGGATGTTAGGAAGAAAAAGCAATGTTACAAATAAGGACTAAATCTTTAATCCACTGGACCGATTCCAGATGTATTTCTAGGCATGAAAATGCACCCAAAATGCAGAGAAGAGGACCTTGTCAGAGGTGTAGGGAACTTCTGAGCCTCCTCCCTTTCTGGCACCTCGCTGGAGGGTGAGCACATTTTAGACAATGGTGCTTCAGTAGAAGGAGCTGGCGATAGTTGCTATTTTTAAAATAGAAGTCTTCTAAAATAGTGAGATGTTAAAATAATGATCTGTGAAAGGGGAGAAGCCTTTTTGTGGAGTTAAAAGCTGGAGACAATGTGGCACCAACCTGGGAGTGCCTCTGAGTGACATTTTGGCTGTGTGGGATACAGGAAAGTGGGTGGCTTCATGTGCATGGGGGTGTGGACTTCAGTAGGACTCTGTGCCTGGCAGCAGCTGAAAAATCTAGAAGAGTATGAGCTGACGAGTGTGGTTACAGTGAGAAGCAAGCACTGTTAGCTCGCTTCTGCTCTGGAGGATCTTGGAAAAAGTGGAGTGTCGAGGGAACCAGACATGTGCCCTCTACAAGAACTTCTTGAGCTCCCAGTCTGTGGAAGGCTTTGTGCCGGCTGGATGTCAGGGGACACAGAGATGAATCAGGTTTTTGTCTAAATTGAAGAAGACAGAATTCACCAGGGCTGGGGCTACCTCTTTCTTTTCCTAAACAGGAATTTGCCTACTCTTGAAATCTAGGGCTGGTGCCGAAATTTTAGAGCTGCTTTTGTTTGAGTAGGTTGTACCAACGTAATTAGTTGTGAGTGAATCTAAGCAGGAGCTGTCAGAAATTAATCAAAAGGGCTTTTTGCTTGTAAGTGGGAGGCAGGATAGGAGGAGTCAGGGCTCCTCAGCGAGTTATACCCTCTCGGCTGAAAAATGTCTCAAGCCCTATCAACGGAAATGGCTACAGAGAACAAAGCAGTACAGAAGGGGTGACCTGCTGAGGGATGAGACAAGGGTGAGTGGAGCTAGAGCAACAGCTTAAGTTAAAAATTTAGGTGGCACCCTGTTGGTGGGAGTGTAAATTAGTTCAATCATTATGAAAGACAGTGTGGCGATTCCTCAAGGATCTAGAACCAGAAATACCATTTGACCCAGCAATCCCATTACTTGGCATATACCCAAAGGATTATAAATCATTCTACCATAAAGACACATGCATATGTATTTTATTGCAGCATTATTTGTAATAGCAGAGACTTGGAACCAATCCAAATGCCCATCCATGGACTGGGTAAAGAAAATGTGGTACATATATACCATGGAATACTATGCAGCCATAAAAAAGGATGAGTTCATGTCCTTTGCAGAGACATGGATGAAGCTGGAAACCATCATTCTCAGCAAACTGACACAAGAATAGAAAACCAAACACTGCATGTTCTCACTCATAAGTGGGAGTTGAACAATGAGAACACATGGACACAGGGAGGGAAACATCACACACCGGGGCCTACTGGGGGGTGGGGGACCAGGAGAGGGATAGCATTAGGAGAAATACCTAATGTAGATGACAAGTTGACGGGTGCAGCAAACCACCATGGCACGTGTATACCTATGTAACAAACCTGCACGTTCTACACATGTATCCTAGAACTTAAAGTATATATATATATATATATAAAATTTAACTGGCATCAATGTGGTTTGCAACAAGACACTCTATACTTGCAACCTATCTAATGTTGTATAATTTAAAAAGATTACGGAAAGTTTCAAACACAAATAAAAGTAAAAAGAATAGTAGATAGAACCTGACACATTTGTCAGCCAGTTTCAGCAATTTTTAATAAATACATATTCTGTTTCACCTCTACCCCCACCTACCTAATCCCCCAGTAATTTTGAATTCCAGACATTATATCTTTTTGTTTGTAACTATTTCAGCATCTTTGAACAAAACAAAATACAATTTGAATTTTAAGTCTTCATATATTACATAACTATGCTTTATTATTTATTTATTTTGAGACAGAGTCTTGCTGTCAGCCAGGCTGGAGTGCAGTGGCACGATCTCGGCTCAGTGCAACCTCAGCTTCCTGGGTTCAAGTGATTCTCCTGCCTCAGCCTCCCAAGCAGCTGGGATTACCGGTGTGGCACCACCATGCCCAGCTAATTTTTGTGTTTTTAGTAGAGACGAGGTTTCACCACGTTGCCCAGTCTGGTCTCGAACTCCTGACCTCAGGTGATTTACCCACCTTGGCCTCCCAAACTGTTGGGATTATGGGTGTGAGTCACCGCACCCGACCCAGAGAGCTCTCTTTTATATGCTTCCTGAAACCCTATTCTAAGAAGCATGTCTTACATTATTGCTTCTCTTTATCTACTGATACACATATAAAACTAAGATTCATAGACTCGGCACGGTGGTTCATGCCTGTAATTCAAGTACTTTGGGAGGCCAAGGCAGGTGGATCCCTTGAGCTCAGGAGTTTGACACCTGTCTGGGCAATATAACGAGACCCCATCTCTACAAAAGCAAACAAATAAGTAAATAAATTAGCCAGGTGTGGTGGTGCACACCTGTTGCCCCAGCCACTTTGGGAGGCTGATGTGGGAAGATCGCTTGATTCCGGAGTTCAAACCTGCAGGGAGCTGTGATCATGTCACTGTACTCCAGCCTGGGCAACAGAATGAGGCCCTGTCTCAAAGAAAAAAAAAAAAAAAAAAAAAAGAAAAAGAAAAAGGAAAAAAACCCACACCCCCCAAACAATTAAAAAATTCCTAAGATTTATGAACAAGTAGGTCATCAGCTCTGCCTTCCTAGATTTAAGAACTTTCTTGCACCTTCTTGTACCCATTGACAACACCCCCTTCAGCCCTTCCTTTGTCTCTCTTGTACCCAGCCTCACTGTGTGCCTCCTCCACGTCAGGCACCATTTCCTGGTGCCATGGATATAGCAGTGAGCAGGAAATGGCACCATTCTTGTCCTGGAGTGAACAGCCAGTGAGAAGCCAGTTTCTGTACAGTGTAGCAAGTGCTGTGGGTACATCTGGAGGGCCCTCATTTAGTCTAGGGGCAAGATGCTGCCTAGAGAGCATCTCCAGCAGATTTTTGAGTGTAAGTTAGTCAGGGAAGGGGTTGTATCTTCAGTGTCTACCTCTTTTCAGCCTTGGACTTTTCTTAGGTTTCTTTACATGTGTTTTATGAACTTCCTCCTTTACTTGCAGAGAAACAGATGATCATTCAAAGTATTTTTGGGGAAAAAGTTTGCAGTCTAATTCTTACCATTAGGAAAAGGTCCCTGCGAGACACGCCCTGCAGAGTCGTGCCTACATATGTGATATCAATAACAATCCATGTGCAATTCTGACAATTTCACTCTGAAGCACATTCAATGAACCAAATGTTAAATATATTTGTTCCTAGACAGAGAATCACTGGCAGATGAGAAGGGAGGAAGTTTTCATCACCACCACTTCTTCATTTTCATTTTCATTATCTTAATATGTATAGCACTAAAAATTTAGCAGTAATAAAATTTTCTGATCTTCTTATAGATCCATCTAGAAGAGATGACCATATAGCTGCAGAGAGTGCATCTGTGTGCATGGAGAACTGCAGTTAACATTCTAAAATCAACTTCAGCTATTACCTAGCTAGGTTTGGGGTTAAGGGAGAGTTCAAATTTTTTAAAAGTGCAATGTGGTTTACAAAAATTCTGCAGTTCCCATTTAGTTTTAGCCAGACCCCTTGGGTATGTGAAGATAAGTCTAACCAGTTGGGAGCCTCATCCCAGATGAGGCCTCAAAGAGTCTGACACCAGACTGGGCTCCATCCAGTGGAGTTGAACTTTGTTTTCTTCTAAATTGACCCATTCCCTTGGCTAAAGGTTGAGACTTGATCTTAGCAACATGCCAAGAGTTATGCTACCTTTACAAAAAACTATCTCCTGGTTAGCCTTGGCAGAAATAGGAACATTTCTAAAGAATACTCTTTTGCCCTTGGCCCACGTTTGGGAGAAGAGGTTTATTAGGTTGAGTGATGTGAGGGAAATTACAGCGAAATTGCTGCTTGGCTCCTCCTTTGCTCTTCTCCTTTAAATTCTGTGGTGCTTTAAAGAAGACCAGCTACATTCCCCAACAGAGTGGATTTTCAGAAGGAAGGGCACCTACTTCTTCTATTACAATGCCTGTAACTGGGACACTACTTCTGCCCACTACAGGACAGAGCAGTGGTGAACACTCAGCGGGAAAGGCAAAAACATGAGTCCTTTTCCTCTTTTCAAAAGTGGTTTTTTTCTAGCTACCCATTTCTACAGTATAGAATGGGACTTAGAGATGTAACGGAGTTATTTCTAGATGAGAAAGAAAGGTGATTTATTTTATAGTCATAAATCTTTAATGTCAATATATTTTTGTTTAAAAAGCATAGTATTATGTAATCTATTCTACAGAAATAAAATGCCCCAGCCAATAAGGATAGATATATGAGAAATGCAAAAAATCAAAACCAAAATATTAACGCTTATTGATGGAGGACAGTTGAATAAATTATGATTCATTCACACAATGGAATATTATGCAACTGTTAAGTGAGTTCAGCCTATACATGTTAACCAGGAAGATGTTTAAGACATATTGTTACAAGAAAAAAAATTTTTTGTAGAGTAGCTTATATGTCATAATCTAATCATTTTAAAAGACAAGTCCCACATATGCATATGTGGGGTTTTATAACATAAATGTTTATGTTATATATGTTTGTATGAACCTACAGAAAGTTAAAGAATACATTCCAGGCCGTTAACTTGGTTTTCTTTTGTGGTTGTGGTAGAAGTGGAGCTGGGAAGAAAAGTCTATTTATTTTTCTACAAGCCACTTTTATATTGATTGATTTGTTTCAAGGGAGATGTAGCAAAAAATAATCACAGAAAAGTTTAAGTTAAAATTAGAATGTAAGTATGAACATATGGGTTGAGATAAAAATGCAGCATTCATCTTCCATTGCTTATACATTCTTGCTTACAAATAATTTTTATTCCATTAGCTGTGGATGTGAAGTTCACAAGTATAAATCTAATACGGAGACTTGCAATGACAGGAAAAACCACCTGAAATTAGAGGCTTTAATTTACAGAGGAGAAACAGCTGGGAAGGAATATGACATGGGGGCATTTAAGGTGAGAGCACACATTATTAAAGAGGGGAGTGATGTGCAGGATTATGGCCAACGTGGATACATGGAAATTGTCACCAACTAGAAAAGCCACAAACAGTGCCAATCATGTTAGTTTCATGTTGAAATAAACCTTGTTTGATTGGTTCCAAGGACCAATAGATAAGTTACTTAACTTACAGACACAGTTTCTGAAACTGGAGCATTATTGAAAGACATAGCAAGGAACAGACAAGGAGAGGACTTGGGGAAGAGGGTGGGTAAAGGTGGTTCCCTGATTTCTAACATGAAGAGAAACGAAGAGAAGAATACAGAAATAAAATCTTTACTCCACAGTGCAGCATTCAATGTCCCTGTCTTCACTCTACCACCTCTATGATCCCTGTCTAGAGTGGCAAGAAGCAGAAGCCCATTTAAACCATCTGAGGTGAAAAGAGCATTCATTATAAAATATAGGACAATTGCATAAAATCTGGTTGTAGAAAGTACACCTGGGTCTCCCAGGTGCTAAAATATAGAGAATGGCTCCCTCTGTCTCTCACTCTTTCTCCATGTGGGTCACCCTAGCCTTTCTCATAATTGCTTCTGCTTTTCTTTCTTTTGGGATCTATCTCCCTACTTTGGCTTGCACATGACTACTCCAACTCTGACTCCACATTGCATTTCAATTCAGAGGTCACCACCAGCATCTCTAAGGTGTATATAGTGTCCGTATCTCTTACATGAGATGTGAGGTGAAGCACCTGATTGGCCGATGGTCAGCCAATGAGATAGTTGGCTCTGAGGAAGGTACCCACCTTTCATGTTTCCTATTCTGTCCTTGGCAGAGGCAATGGGACCACAGAGAGCTTCAGAGAAGGGGCATGGGCAGGTAGACAGAGCATGTACAACATGTCTGGTGCTTCTCATGCCTCCTCCCCACAACCTACTTTCACCTATTTTATGTTCAGACCCTGGTCATCCCACTCAACAAAACAGTCAGTTCCTTCTTATGTCTCTGCTTGCGCCCAAGGTGTTCCCACAGCCCAGCATATTCTTCCTGCATTCTTTACCCATCACGTTTTTTTATATTTTCATGCCTAGTTTAAATATCATCTTTAATTTATAACATCCCCTGACATCTC
The DNA here is from genome assembly GCF_001604975.1 of Cebus imitator. Classification (NCBI taxonomy): domain Eukaryota; kingdom Metazoa; phylum Chordata; class Mammalia; order Primates; family Cebidae; genus Cebus; species Cebus imitator. The sequence continues at coordinate 10,297,669 of NW_016107360.1, read as the reverse complement.
AATTCAAGATTTAATGATTTTTTCTTTGTAGCTGCCACAAATTGTATTTCTACTTTACATCCCCTGTTTTTGTGAGATTGTGTTTCCATCTTTGCCTGCCTCTCCTTGAATGGAAGCATGTACTGTTCATCTTTGTCCCTCCAAGCCTTTCCCAGCACCAGGAGCAGGTGCTCATAAGTGTTTCCTGCATTTAGGGGCCCTGTTGCTCATTGAATCATCAGTGTCTGGATGTACACTCTCATGGCATCATCATGAAACTGACAGAAAAGACTTTACTATTCTATTAAATTCAGAGATGTCATCTTGTATAGCTGAGATGGTTTTTCCTTATAAAAGCATAAAAAGCTGGGAACAACCATATGGTTACACTTTTGTTTTCCAGAGAAAAGTATAAGTACAAAAAAGACAGGGTTTTAAACGATTTCTCAATGAATCAAAATTGTTTTAAAAATAGCATCCTAATGCCCAATCAGAGGGCTTAGGGTTGCTCAGTGCTTCACTTGGCCAGTATAAACAACGATGATTTACTTCTTCAGTATCTGTGATGTGTTGTTGGTTTGTTTCATGCTGCTGGAATGATCAAAGTACCCAGTGCCCATACATGTCAGTCATCCTTGACCCATCTTCTCCTGTCACACTCCACATTCAACCCATCAGCAAATCCTAGCTTTGAAATCCATGGGGAATCCAACTATCTCTTGCCCCTTTTACTGTGGCCATGGTCACCTCTCACCAGGATTACTGCAAAGGCCTCCTACCTGGCCTCCTTGCAGCTACCCAGCTTTTCCTCAGTGCAGCAGCAGTGAGAGACCTTTTGAAACACCAGTCAGATCTTACCACTCCCTGCCTCACAAACCCATTTCACTAGAATAAAATTCAAGTCCTTATCTTGGATGACTGGGTCCCTCATGCGCCCTCAACTTTCTCCCAAAGCCTTCCTGCCCCACACCTCACCACGCTGCATCCTGACAACTTTGGGCACATATTCTCAGGACCTGAGATCTCACAGGCCATGGTCACTCAAATTTGGCTCAGAATACAACTCTTCAAATAGTTTACAGAGTTTGACTCTTTTCATTGACATGCTTATAGTCAACTGTCTGTCCCAACACCTGACCTCCAGGAATAGAGTGGACCTTTGGCTGTTATCCAGATATATCCCATCTCCTACCATAGCACCTGGCACAGAGACACTCAATACTTCAGAGAACTAGTTGATTGTTTTTTTCAAACAAACAATCACATCAGAAAGTGAGCTAAGGACATGAATAGACAGTTCTCAAAAGAAGATATACAAATGACCAGTAATCATAAGAAAAAATGCTCAGCATCACTAATGATCAGGGAAATGCAAATCAAAGTCACAATACAATACCACCTTACTCCTGCAAGAATGGCCATAATCAAAAAATCAAAAAACAGTAGATGTTGGCATCAATGTGGTGAACAGGGAACACTTCTACACTGCTGGTGGGAATGTAAACTAGTACAACTACTATGGAAAACAGTGTGGAGATTCCTTAAAGAACTAAGAGTAGAACTACCATTTGATCCAGCAATCCCACTACTGGGAATCTACCCAGAGGAAAAGAAGTCATTATTTGAAAAAGACACTTACCCATGCATGTTTATAGCAGCACAATTCACAATTGCAAAATCATGGAACCAACCCAAATGCCCATCAATCAATGAATGGATAAAGCGTCGTGATATATATATGATGATGGAATACTATGCAGCCATAAAAAGGAATGAATTAACAGCATTCACAGTGACCTAGTTGAGATTGGAGACTATTATCCTAAGTGAAGTAACTCAGGAATGGAAAACCAAACATCATATGTTCTCACTGATATGTGGGAGCTTAGCTATGAGGAGGCAAAGGCATAAGAATGATACAATGGACTTTAGGGACTTAGGGGGATGAGTGGGAAGGGGGTGAGGGATAAAAGACTACAAATAGAGGGCAGTGTATACTGCTTAGATGATGGGTGCAGCAAAATCTCACAAATCACCGCTAAAGAACTTACTCACATAACCAAATACCACCTGTACCCAAAGTAACTTTCCCAAGGTCAAAAAATAAAATAAAATATAATATAAAATGCTAAAAAAAAAGAACTAATTGATTGTTTTATTCAAAGGAAAAGGTAAATCTGTCCTTTTGGCATTCACAATTTTCTAACAATATTGTCTGTTTAAAATAAGAAAGTACAATTTCAGGCTCATGCCATATGCTTAATCACATATGGCATGTGATTAAGACTTATTTTAAATCTTGTCTTAGGCCATATTTCCATACATTTATTATTTGTTCTGGGTGCTTTAAGAAATGGCAACCCACATAGTTACATTTCTCAATCCCATACTTAGGACAAAGTATATAATAATCTTGGGATATGGTTTCAATCAGCAAAGCGAACCCTGTACATACTTTCTTCCTGGCATCCAGATTAAAGAAGCCGTTTTCACTTTCTAGCCCAGTTTTTATTTCTGCTTTCTCTTTTTCTCCCTAAAAAAATCTATGGTATTCATGATATGTTGGTAGATATAAAAAACCACCAAAGAGAATCTACATTATTATTCAATTTTTATAGATTAAAAAGCAGTCTAGGTATATATCCTATATGTTTTGATATGAAAAAGTGAGTCTGGAACCATGCATATCAAGGGATGGAGAAAGACTATGATGTATTTTGATACTGTTTGGATTTTTTGTTAATGAATAGGCAAATAAAAACTAAAAAAGCCTTCCTCGAGAGAGTAGGTTTCCACAGCACAAGGAACAAAACCTGTTGGATGCTGAAAGCCACGTGCTCTGCTTAGAGGTACCTTAAGAAACTGTGCTTTTCTGTTTACTGTTCTGGAAACTAGTTGTTAACATGAAAACAGATCTCAGGCTTGTTTTTAAAATGTGTAGAAAAGCTAGGCATGGTTGCTTATGCCTGTAATCTCAGCACTTTGGTAGGCCGAGGTGGGTGGATCACCTGAGGCCAGGAGTTCGAGACCAGCCTGGCCAACATGATGAAACCCTGTCTCTACTAAAAAACAAACAAACAAACAAACAAAAGCTGGCTGTAGTGGCACATGATGCCTGTAATCCCAGCTACTCAGGAGGTTGAGGTACAAGAATTGTTTGAATCCAGAAGGTGGAATTTGCAGTGAGCTGAGATTGCATCACTGCACTCCAGCCTAAGTGACAGAGTGAGCCTCCATCTCAAAATAAAATAAAATAAATGAAATAAAATGTGTAGAGAAAGTCTGGGAGGACATACAAATATAGGACTAACCGTGGTTATCACTGTGTGGCAGGATTGCAGATGATTTTTGTTGTGTATTTTGCTTTTATTTTTGTTTTCTACTGTATTAAAAACATCCATCTGGGTGCATGTTGTTGACCAGGGACAGGAATGTTTGTACTCTATGTCCATGCTCTTCAGGCTTGGAGAATGCCCTCTCCTGCCTGTGTGGAGATGGGGGTGTTCATGGACTTTCCACACTTTTCCTTGGTCATTCACCCCTCCCCAACATGAGCAGACACAGCCTTAAAGCCTTTAGCGATGTGGAAGCCCTGCAGGCTGATGAGGCGCTTCCTAACCTGGAGAGGATTTATTAATAGGAAGGAGCTAAACTGAGGCATATACTCCTCCCTTTTGGCTACACAGAATCCGCCCACCAAGATGTCATGTAGAAAGAAGCAGGATGAAGATACTTACTGAAATAGCAAGAAGCAAATGCTGAGGCCGGGCACGGTGGCTCAAGCCTGTAATCCCAGCACTTTGGGAGGCCGAGGCGGGTGGATCACGAGATCAAGAGATCGAGACCATCCTGGTCAACATGGTGAAACCCCGTCTCTACTAAAAATACAGAAAATTAGCTGGGCATGGTGGTGCGTGCCTGTAATCCCAGCTACTCAGGAGGCTGAGGCAGGAGAATTGCCTGAACCGAGGAGGCGGAGGTTGCGGTGAGCCGAGATCGCGCCATTGCACTCCAGTCTGGGTAACATGAGTGAAACTCTGTCTCAAAAAAAAAAAAAAAAAAGAAGCAAATGCTGGAAGTATCTATTGTTCAGTCTCCCCAATTCCACAGGGTCAGTACCATTGGCACACTGGTTTGTTGTCAGGGTTCTGAGTCTAGTACCTTTGGCAGGACAGACTCTGGATTTGATATGGTAATTGCCACAGCAAAAGCTACGGTAGTGGTTCTCAAAAGCTGATGTGTCTTGCAATCAGCTGGGCAGCTTCCCTGGTCCTACCTACAGTCTGACTCAGCAGTTTGTCCCATGGACTTAGGAATCCGAACTGTAATGAATACCCCTATGTTGTTTTCCAACACTAATTCTCTGACACCAGTGCTATTTATTCTGACACTAACTACCTGGAGTTAGCATCAGACCCCACAGGCTTAAGGGCTCAAGCCCATATGACTGTCCTCACTTCAGGTGTTAGCCACAAGTCTCAGCACCCCAGGCTACCAGGACTTCTCCTTAACTTGGCTACAAATTCAAAGGTTCCTGAGGCCCCCCAGCCCACTCGGGTGTGACAATTTACTAGAATGATTCAAAGAACTCAGGGGAGCCCTATACTTATAATTGCTGCTTTATTATTAAGGCTATAATTTAGGAACAGCCAAATAGAAGAGATCCGCAGGGCAAGGAAGGGGTGGGGGTACAGGGCTTCCATACCCTCTCTGGTGCATTTCTTTCCAGGCATGTCAATGTGTTCACCGAACGGGAAGCTCCCTGAACCTCATCATTTAAGAGTTTTCATAGGCATGATCTCCAGCCCTGCTCCCTTTCCTGGAAGTTGGGAGTTGGGGCTGAAAGTTCCAACCTGCTGATCCCATGCATGATCTTTCTGTTGTGGCCAGCCTTTCCCATAAAACTACGGGCCCGCTGTCTCAGTCCATTTGTGCTGCCATAACCAAGCACCTTAGACTGTATAATTTATAAATAATAGAAATTAATTTTTAAAATAATTCTGTAGGCTGGAAAGTCTAAGACCACGGTGTTGGCAGATTCCATGTGTGATGAGGGCTGGGATCTGCAGATAATGCCTTGTAGCTGCCTCCTCCAGAGGGGACCAACATGTGTCCTCACACAACAGAAGATGAAAGGGCAAAAGGCCTAGATGGTTCCCTTCAGTCCTTTCACACAAGTGCCCGTCCCATTCACAAGGGTGGAGTCCTCACGATTTAATCCTCCTAGACGCCCCACCTCTTAATACCATCACATCAAGCCTTAAACTCCAACATATGAATTTTGGAAAGACACATACATCCAAACCATAAGAGTCACCTTATTAGCATAAACTCACATATGGCTTGAAAGGAGCTCCTTATGTATAAAAAAGATGCTCCTATCACTCATGGTATTTCAAGAGTTTTAGGAGCTTTGTGCTGGGAACCAGGGACAAAGACCAAATACAGGTTTTGTTATACCGCAATCCCTAGGTGGTCCTGATGCACATGGCCATGCATTGAGAACAGCTGTGTAAGAGGATATTGATAATGCTTTAAAATTTCTAGTATCAGTACCATTTTGGCAAGTGGAGAATTCTATTTTTGATGTTGACTGTTCTCTGCACTCAGGGTACCTGAGAGAAGAACATTATAGTTCAGAGAACAGTCTAAATCTTTCCCTCCAGGAAAGCCCTTCAAGATGCAGCTCATCTCCCAGTCCCCATCAAGCCCCTCCTTCTCAGTGTTCCACAGTGCATTCTCATTTGAGGAATTCTCTTTGACCCTTTGCATAATGTTTGTGCTGCTCAACTCTTGTGTGTGCCTGTCTCATCTTCCCAGATGCCTAAGGACCCTGCTTTATATTTCTGTAATGAACCCTGCTGCAAGATTTGTTATCCTTACAGCATATGCTCCAAGGAAGAGCTCAATAAATGCTTAATGGGAATAAGTGAAGGTATAAATGTGGACCTAATACAGGAGGAAGACCCAAGTGACTTGTGTACAATTTGGACCCAAGCTTGAACAATTTGGACACAAGCTTGAACCAGGTAATTTGGAATGAACGTCTAGGCAGAACTTCTGCTTCAGAATGACCACAATCAACTACTAGACAACCAACTTGGGGAACAAATCAGTAGGTATGATAACAGGGGAATGAGCCCTAGACTTAAAATCAGAGGATCTCAGTCCGCAGCCCAGCTCTGTACCTTGCTAAGTGAGAGGTTTGGGGTAAGTTGCTTGCTTGATGGTTTTATGCACTTAGCCATTCATTCAATGCTTTTCATTGAGAGCCTACTCTGTGCCTAGTACTGCGCTGTACATTTTACACATTATCTCCCTTAATTAGCACAACACCTCTATGGAGTAATCATCTTCCCTATACATAATTTTAGAGAGGAAGAAAAATCACATTTTGGGGCTCCCTTTGGCAATTGTACCCTTCAGTCTCCAGACTTCATTTCCAGCGTCCTGACCTTTAATTCCTGGGGCACAGTTACTATTAATTTTCCTACATGACCTCTGAGAACTCATGGGCCCATAAAGGAAATCAAGCTTGGATGAAATTTTAGAGTTGAAAGAACATGAGAGATGGTCTAATTCACCTGCAGTCAAATGAGGACTCAGAGCCCAGATCCCAAATTAGGAAATGGGAGGTGACATTTCCAGAATACCTACTTCCAACACCCTGGGCCTCTGTAGCTTTGGCTTCTCGTGGGTTAATGGGCGGTTAGTCAGAGAGGCAACGTTCATGGTGAGTGGAGTCTGATCCAAGAAGTCTGCAGAGGCTGGCCATTTTGAAGTGTCCATTTAGACACTAAGGACTGATGGTCCTTGCCTCTTGCCTTCAAATTGATGCCTAACTGACACCCTGAACTGATGCCTAACTGACACTCTGAATTGATGCCTAACTGATGTTTCCATTTCTATATCAGCCTAAGCAGTTAAAAACAACCAAACCTATGTGTACTGGTGGGAGGGAAGGGGAATGGAAAGTATTGATGCATTTTTCAGAAGAAGCCCTCAAATATACTTGAATCGGAAGAAAGTTATGAGGTTCTCTATGCACACAAACTAGAAAACCTAGAAGAAATGGATAAATTCCTGGACAAATACATTTTCAAGATTGAACCAGGAAGAAATTGATTCCCTGTACAGACCAATAATGATCTCTCTAGTTGTATTAGTAATAAACAGCCTACCAACCAAAAAAAGCCCAGGACCAGATAGATTCACAGCCAAATTCTACCAAATGTACAAAGAAGAGATGGTACTATTCCTACTGAAACTACTCGAAAACATTGATGAGGAGGGACTCTTCCCCAGCTCATTCTACGAGACCAGCATCATCCTGATACCAAAACCTGGCAGAGACACAATAAAAACAGAAAACTTCAGACCAATATCCTTGATGAACATTGATGCAAAAATCTTCAACAAAATACTTGCAAACTGAATCCCGCATCACATCAAAAAGCTAATACACCATGATCAGATAGACATCACCCCAAGTATGCAAGGTTGGTTCAACATACAGAAATCAATAAATGTGATTCATCACATAAACAGAACTAAAGACAAAAACCACCTTATTGTCTCAATAGATGCAGAAAAAGCTTTTGATACAATTCAACACCACTTCGTGTTAAAGACTCTCAATAAGCTAGGTATTGAAGGAACATACCTCAAAATAATAAAGTATAACAAACCCATACCCAGCAGCGTACTGAATGGGTAAAAAAAACCTCAAGCATTCTCTTTGCAAACCAGCACAAAACAACGACGCCCTCTCTCACCACTCCTACTCAACATAGTATTGGAAGTCCTAGACAGAACAATCAGGCAAGAGAGAGAAACAAAGGGCATCCAATAGGAAGAGAGGAAGTCAATGTATTCCTGTTTGCAGATGACATGATTTTACATCTAGAAAACTCCACAGTCTTGGCCCAAAAGCTTCTTAAGCTGATAAACAACTTTAGCAAAGTTTCAGGAAACAAAATCAATGTACAAAACTCACTAGGATTACTATACACCAACAACAGCCAAGCCAAGAGCCAAATGAGGAAGGCAATCCCATTCACAATTGCCACAAAAAGAATAAAATACCTAGTAATTCAGCTGACTGAGGAGGTGAAAGATCTCTACAATGAGAACTACAAAACACAGCTTAAAGAAATCAGTGAAGACACAAACTCATAGAAAAACATTCCATGCTCATGGATAGGAAGAATTAATATCATTAAAATGGCCATACTGCCCAAAGCAATTTACAGATTCAATGCTATTCTTATCAAACTATCAATGACAGTCTTCACAGAATTAGAAAAAACTATTTTAAAATTCATATGGAACCAAAAAAGAGCCCAAATAGCTAAGGCAATTCTGAGCAAAAAGAACAAACCTGGAGGTTTCATACTATCTGACTTCAGACTATACTCCAGGGCTATAGTAACTCAAACAGCATGGCACTGGTACAAAAACAGACACAGCCCAGAAATAAGGCCACACAACTACAACCATCTGATCTTTGACAAAGCTGACAAATGCAATGGGGAAAAGACTACCTATTCAATAAATGGTGTTGGGATAACTGGCTAGCCATATGCAGAAGATTGAAGCTGGACACCTTCCTTACACCATATACAAAAATCAACTCAAGATGGATCAAAGACTTGAGTGTAAAACCCAAAACTAAAATAACCAGGGATGAAAACCTAGATAATACCATCCTGGACATGGCCAAATATTTTATGATGAACATGCCAAAAGCAATTGCAACAAAAGTAAAAATTGATAAATAGGATCTAAGTGAAATAAAGAGCTTCTGCACACAGCAAAAGAAGCTATCAACAGAGTAAACAGACAACTTACAAAATAGAAGAAAATATTTGCAAACTATGCATCTGACAGGTCTAAGATCCAGCATCTATAAGGAACTTAAAGAAATTTATAAGAGAAACACAACCCCATAAAAAGTGGGCAAAGAACATGAACAGATAATTTTGAAAAGAAGACATACATGTGGCCAAGAAGCATTGGGAAAAAAAAGCTCAATATCCTTGATTATTAAAGAAATGCAAATCAAAACCACAATGAGATGCCATCTCACACCAGTCAGAATGGCTACCATTAAAAAGTCAAAAAATAACAGATGCTGGCGAAATTGTGAAGAAAAGAGAACATTCATACACTATTGATGGGAGTGTAAATTAGTTTAACCATTGTGGAAAGCAGTATGGCAATTTTTCCAACAGCTGAAAGCAGAACTACCATTTGATCCAGCAATCCCATTACTGGGTATATACCCAGAGGAATATGAATCATTCTACCATAAAGATACATACTCATGAATGTTCACTGAAGCACTATTCACAATAGCAAAGACATAGAATCAACCTAAATGCCCATCAATGACAGATTGGATAAAGAAAATGTGGCACATATACACTACGGAATACCATGCAGCCATAAAAAAGAATAAGATCATGTCTTTTGCGGGAACATGTATGGAGCTGGAGGTTATTATCCTTAGCAAACTAATGCAGAAACAGAAAACCAAATTCCACATGTTTTCACTTATAAGTGGGAGTTAAATGATTAGAACTCATGAACATAAAGAAGAGGACAACAGACTGTTTGAGAGGGGAGGGTGGTAGGAGGGAGAGGAGCAGAAAAAATAACTATCGGGTACCAGGCTTAATACCTGAGTGATAAAATAATCTGTACAACAAACCCCCATGACATGAGTTTACCTATATAACAAACCTTCGCATGTACCCCTGAACATAAAATAAAAGTTTAAAAAAGTTATGAGGTTCCCAGTGAAAATTAAGGGTTTCTCTTCAACTCTTGCCACTGGTGAGGTTAGAGAACCAGAGTGGGAAAACGTCAAGATTAAACTATTGGTTGGCTCATCAAAATAAAGGCACAGTGTTTAACTCTCACTTTTAAGTGTATAAGCATTTGTCGTTATGTTAAAAAAACAAATCCTGTGTGAAGTGTAGTTACACGAGGCAAGTTTAGATAGACCATACCCCTTCCCCTACCCCCAGAACAAAGCTAGCCAACAATAACACAAATCCTACAGCTGGAATGCATTCTGGATTTCTAATCTGAATATTTACTCATGATTATATGTTTTTTTTTTTTTCCCACAGCATTCCCATACCCATAAACATACATTTAAAATCAAAATAAAACCTATTTCATGAGTCACACTCTTCATCTAATTCAAGCTTAGTGGCTTAAAGAAAAAACAACCACTAACTACAATCTGAATTCACAAGTGAAGCCCTCAACTCCCATTGACTCACCAAAGCCTTATTTTATGAACAGCAAGATGTGTTCTTTTGCTTGTGGGCTCTCCCAGAAGAGAGTTCTCTGATAATGCAAAGGATTACTCAGCTTGACTTTGGAAGTAATCAAGTGACCTTTTTGTTGTGTGGTTGTTAGCAGCAGATTTGCCCTCCAGATTAAGTTTGCTATAAGATGATGTTAAAAATCATTCTGCTTTCCCAGAGTTACCTATGTCATAAGCAGTACAGAGGAATTTATGGGACAAGAGAAAGCACCACTGCATGGTGGGGATGGAGAGCCCGATGCACAGCAGGACCCTATAGGTTTACAAAAGCATGGTTCTTGCATTGAACTGAATTTTGCCTCAGGCTTTGTCCTGTTGCTAAGAAGTAAGAGACTGTATGCAACAGGCACTGGAGAAATACAAATTGTACATTTGCTTCAGGGCTTTTCCTCAACTATCTGTGCCTGGACAAACAGAAAACTGCGTTTCTTGGATTCCTGCCCATTTGGAGTGGGGAAGCATCCTGCTACATTGGCAAGACATCAACCGGAGTCTACAGGAGAATGAACAAAAAGAATGGCCTCTTATACACATCTGGAGAAAAATCGCTCACAGGATTTGAGGTCCACTGCACACCACCAAGAGAACGCCCCATCAGAAAGCGTAAGAGAGCCTTCCCTGCCCTTTTTGGAGCGTCACCTTCACAGCCCAAATGTCACCCACGCTTTAGAAACAACTTAAAGCCTTGGCTAAGAGCCAAGAAGAGGGCCAACAAGCAAGTCCTCATTTTTGGCCAAAGCAGTGGAACTGTTTTTTTTTGTTGTTGTTGTTATTGTTGTTATTGTTTTTAGATGGAGTTTTGCTCTTATTTGCCCAGGCTGGAGTGCAATGGCATGATCTCAGCTCACTGCAACATCCACCTCCTGGGTTCAAGCGATTCTTTTGCCTCAGCCTCCCGAGTAGCTGGGATTACAGGGATGTGCCACCACGCCTGGCTAATTTTGTATTTTTAGTAGAGACGGGGTTTCACCATGTTGACTAAGCTGGTCACGAACTTCTGACCTCAGGTGATCTGCCCACCTTGGCCTTCCAAAGTGCTATGATTACAGGCATGAGCCAACGCACCCAGAAGCAGTGGAATTTTAAAGAATCCCGACTGCATTATAATCTGACACTGAGCGGTTTCCCTCCACTGAGTGAGCACATCTGGGTATTTAGTGAGGCAAGGGGTTGCCAGACATCCAAAGGCTTCAGAGTAAGGCAGGAGGGCAGCTGCTGGGTGAAGCAACTGGCGGATGGGGCTTGGAGAACACAGCTAGGTTCTCCTCCACACACATTCACATTCAATTAACCGTGGTGGCAGCAGGAGCAGTGACAACAAAACATTGTTCCAGCTGTTCTGTATGTGGCCTTTGCTCTGAATTCAGACAACTGTGTCTTCCCTGTCACTGAGGCTGGTGCTATGGGAGGTGGGCAGGGTAAATTTGGTGACTGGAGAATTGCCACATATTTTTGTCTTAAAATGTCATTAGCTCCATGTTCTGATCACACCTGATCACTGGATCAACCAGCCACAGATGCTGCTCGTTACTCTGTGCTGAAATAGAATCAATAACCAACACAACAGTGAGTGTGGCCGGGGCATGCATGCCAGGCCTTATACTCTGTGTGAGGATTCATCGAGCCTCCTGATAAGCTTGTGAGGTTGGCACTTTGACAGACCCAACCTTACAGCTGAGAAGGCCAAGGCTCAGGGAGGTGAGGTGACCTGTCCAAGGTCACATAGCCAATGTCTGGCAGGGCTGTGATTTGACTTACATCTGGCTGACTCCATGCCTTGTGTTTTGAACCATGGGTGTGAGGATGAGTTTCCTGCTCATCACATCGTTCCCAGTGATGTCCCCCCCATGCTGGGCGTTTCTGACATTCAGGCAGCACTGAGGGGGATGGCTCCATGTGTCCAGGGTGGTCCCACAGCTAGACCTCTTGTGAGATCCTTTGGATGTCCTCTCCAGGGGGAAGACTAACCTATCGCAGTGTTTTAGAGCCACTGCATGGTGGATCTTTGAAGGCAGGTGCAGGCAGGTAGCAGAGGCTTAAGAAATACTTGTCAAATGACAGAACTGCTTTTCCATCACATGAGACTTCCCCAGGCCCCAGCCTCCAACTCTGGAAGTGGGAGTCATTGCTGATCTTCTGGGGGAGTCATAGGATGCTCTCTGGAACTTTCACTGATATGTTGAAGTACATGAAGATGGCAGTGCCAGAGTCATGTTGGCAGAGGAAGAGATGAGCTCCTGAGCTGAACTATCAAGCTACACTTTCCTCCAACAGCCAACTTCACCTGAGCAGGAAGCTGGGTGAAAAACTGGAGAGAGGTGCTAAAGGGCCTGAAAATCTGGGATTATTCCTCCTTTTTTCCAAAGCCCAGAGGAAGAGGCATTAAGTGTTTTTAACTTTAGAGGTGTAGCCAAATTGAATGAATTCTGAATAATCTAAGAATGATATTCCATTGAGCACAAAACAGTGGGAAATACTAAGTGGGTTTTCATGCACATTCTTCAGTATCAGCTTTGCAGTTATAGGTGATCTGCGTAAAAACGCAGCAAGTAGACCTTTCTTTTAAAACCTTCAGAAATACGTGTTTCCTTTAGCAGGCAAAGCCCTTCATATCAGTATTTTAACGTGAGACCACCAAAATTTCACAAAGGAATCCAGTTTGAAAATTAATAAAACATTTTGTAACTAAGACAATGGCAAAGGAAATTGCTTCAGGAAACAAGAAAATGCAAATAAGCATTTGTAGTAACTTCTATGGCAAAAAATACAATACAAATGCAAAATACTTCCCATGTGGTTTTGTGAAACTATTAATATACATTAGAAATCTAGTTAAAGCAACCTGTTAGAACAGAGTGGACTTCTTTAGTACTTATAAATGGCTAGATAAAGACATCTCACGGGGAACCAAGACATTTCACATGAGAACAGGAATCACTTGGGGAAGGACTGACCATAACCCCAATTCCTAAGGACAGATTCCAGGGCAGTATAAAAACAAAGCTGATGGCTTACCTGGGCGGCAGCAGGGCAAAGAGGCTGTGGTTTCAATACTGCAGGTGTTTGCCTGCAATGTGGTCATGGTGGTGCAGCAATAGTTTTCGTAACCAGTCGATCTGTGTGTCTGATTCTTCATTTTGTCGCTATTTGTACAGTACACGATGGCGTGTCCTGTTTTCCCCAGCGTTGGTCTCCTCGTGCTGTCTCATCCTGAGGATTTGCTTTGGCTGACTCTGACTCCATCAGTTACTCCTCAGCTCTGGAATGACAGTGGGCAGTCACTACAGTGGGAGGAAATAAGACTACCCTGGCTTTAGCCACCACCTTCTCTTTTGGATTACTGCGCTAGCTTACCCTTGCCTGTTACAGGATATTCTGACTAAGAAAGTTAATGTCAGACCTGTACTTTTTTTTTTTTTTTTTGATGGTTTTACCCTTGTTGCCCAGGCTGGAGTGCACTGGCGCGGTCTTGGCTCACTGCAACCTCAGTCTCCTGGTTCAAGTGATTCTCCTGCCTCAGGCTCCTGAGTAGCTGGGACTACAGGCGCTTACCACCATGCCCAGCTAATTTTTGTATTTTTAGTAGAGCCGGGGTTTACCATGTTGCCCAGGCTTGTCTTGAACTCCTGACCTCAGGTGATCTGCCTGCCTCGGCCTCCCAAAGGGCTGGGATTATAGGCCTGAGCCACCACACCTGGCATACCCCTGTACTTTTGACCTGGCAGGGACTCCCCATCTTGCTGACAGTAAAGGGCCCAAGCTCTTCCAACAGTCCTTTGTGTTGTGATTCTCCAGCTTCTCATGCTCTGAGCTCATGTCCTACCATGCCCTCAGCCTGGGCTTCCTCCATTCCAGCCACACTGACCTCCTTGCTGTGCCCTGAGCCCCAGGCTTCCTCTCCATGTCCATATAGTTTTCTCCCTTACCTTCTTCAGTCTTGGCTCAAACGCCGTCTTTTCTGGTTATCCCATTTAATACTACAAACTGTCCCACTCTTCCCCTCTCCCATCCTGATCTCTCTTATGCTTTCCTTGGTTTTCTATTTTTTCCAAGACAGAATTATTCTCCAATGTCCTATATAAGTTACTTACTTGTCTTCTCTGAAGACATTAGCTCTATGAGGGACAGGATATTTGTCTGTTGTATTCATGATGTGTACCAAGCCCCTAGAACAGTGGCTGGCTAGCCAGGTGTAATGGCTTATGCCTGTAATCCCAGCATTTTGGGAGGCTGAGGCAGGTAGACTGCTTAAGTCTAAGGGTTTAAGACCAGCCTAGGCAACATGGCAAAACACCATCTTTAAAAAAAAATTTTTTTTTAAATATAAAAGAACAGTGCCTGGTGCATAGTAGGTGCTCAATAAGTACTTGTTGAATGAATGAATGAAACACACACACAAGCCCCTTCCTAACACCCCACACATGAGGCATTTGCCCTCACCAGCTCGGATGTGGATTGTATTTCCTAAGAACCAGAATTATTTCTGGCTACATGTCTTTAAAGTCAGTGGCCACCAGATTCCATTGTCAATATGCTCACGGAGGGTAGTGCTGAGCTGATCTTGTATCAGGGAAGGGAATAATACAATGGTGTCTCCCATCTCCTTAGTGGTATTAAATCTAAGATGAGGCCTGGGTGGTGGCTCATGTCTCTAATCCCAGCACTTTGGGAGGCTGAGGTGGGTGGATCACCTGAGGGAGCTCAGGAGTTCGAGACCAGCCTGGTCAACATGGTGAAACCCTGTCCCTACTAAAAATACAAAAATTAGCTGAGCGTGGTGGAGGGCACCTGTAATCCCAGCTACTTGGGAGTCTGAGACAGGAGAATCGCTTGAACCTGGGAGGCAGAAGGTGTAGTGAGCTGAGATCATGTCACTACATTCCAGCCCAGGTGACAGAGCGAGACTCCATCTCAAAAAAAAAACAAAAACAAAAACTAAGATGAATATGCTAACAAGATGCAGATTACTAAGGGAGCAAACCAAGGAATAAAAAGGGCTAATATATAATTGACTGTGAAATGACTGCATCTTATACACACCAGAGGCAGTCATTTAGCAAATGGCTTTTAAGCTCTAGTTTTTGCTACAACATACCCGCCACTGCCTAAGCCCTACCCTGAGTTGACTATTACACAGATTAAGGATATGAAGGAGGAACCCTGATGTCTTCATCACCTTTTTAGTGTTGTGCTTATGTCACTTTGACCACATAACATGCCAGGAAGGGACAGGGGCTGGCAGTGAACAGCGTGGGTCCTTGGGGGCAGTATCCTGGATTCCCATCCTGACTGTCACTTTAGGAGTCATGTGGCCTGAATGCCTTCCTTAAGGCCTCAGGGATGCTGGTTTCCTCAGCTGGGAAATCAGCCTTCCACGAATGAGTTAATCCGTGCAAAGTGCTTAGAGCAGCACCTGCATATTGTAAACCCTCAATCAATGTTAATGGCTGTTGTCACTCAGGAATCCACTGCATAACAACAATGTCTCACCAGACCTTCACGTTTCTCATCGGTGGCACCTCCACCCCATCCCCTGCCCCCGACGATCTTGCCATCTCATTTACCAGTACCAGCTCCTTTTTTTTTTTTTTCTCTCTGTTGCTCAGGCTGGAGTCCAGTGGTACAATCTCAGCTCATTGCAACCTCTGCCTCCCGGGTTCAAACGATTCTCGTGCCTCAGCCTCCTAAGTAGCTGGGATTATAGATGCACACCACGACGCCAGGCTAATTTTTGTATTCTTTGTAGATATGGCGTTTCACCATATTGCTCAGGCTGGTCTCAAACTCCTGGTCTCAAGCAGTCCACCCGCCTCACCCCCCTCAAAGTGTTGGGATTACAGGCGCCCGCCACCACAGCCGGCTGATTTTTGTATATTTAGTAGAGACGGGGTTTTGCCATGTTGGCCAGGCTAGTCTCTAACTCCTGACCTCAGGTCACCCACTCACCTCGGCCTCCCAAAGTGCTGGAATGATAGGCGTGAACCACTGCACCTGGCTGGTCTTACTTTTTGTGCCAGCTCACCTCTGAAGTTTTCTTCCCCATTAATTCTCTGGTTCTTCCAAATCAAGCCAAAGTCACTGCTCAGGGTCTCTCATCTCCTGCCTGGCTCCTCCTGCTCCCTCCCATTTCTCCCTCCCCGGCAAGCTCGTTGAGCTTATCTCTTGAGGCACGCATTAGTGCTGTTGATTGGAAGCCAGCTGTACATTATTTTTGCCTTGCTCAAAGATCTCTGAGAAGGAACATTGGTCTTGCAATTGTCAGCCTTTGCTTTATCTTCACTCTTGTTTTTCCAGGTGCAGCGAGGCCTTGATAAACAGCCTGCTTAGCCCAGGGGTGGAGGAGAGAGTTTCATCCATTCATTCATTCAGCAAATATTTATGGAGCACAAATAACATTCTTGGTATAGAGGCATATATCATTCCATTCCTTCCCAACGGGAGCTCACCTCTTCTTGAGATGACACTGCAATATACCTGAAGTTCTAACTTGGCACTCTGTGTGAAAGGGAGTTGTACCTTGGCTTATAGGAATGAGTATGGTTTTGGTTGGAGCCTCGCTGGCTTTGAATGCTGGCTCTGCCACTAATTGGGTGTGTGACCTTGGGTGGTTTGCTTAACTTCTTAGAAACTCAGTTTCCTCATCTGTAAAACTGCCCTTCCCAGAGTTGTTAATTTTCTTTTTTTGAAATGGAGTCTCGCTCTGTTGCCCAGGCTGGAGTGCAGTGGTGTGATCTCAGCTCACTACAACTTCTACCTCCCAGGTTCAAGCGGTTCTCCTGCCTCAGCCTCCTGAGTAGCTGGGATTACAGGTGCACACTACCATACCCAGCTAAGTTTTGTATTTTTAGTAGAGACAGAGTTTCACCATGTTGGTCGGGCTGGTCTCGAACTCCTGACCTAGTGATCTGCCCACCTCGGCCTCCCAAAGTGCTGGGATTATACAGGTGAGCTACCATCCCTGGCTGAGTTATTTTCTATTGCTCTTGGGTACCCACTCAGGTAGGTAGCCTAAGGATGGGTGGGTGGAGGCGGAGGGGTCAGGTCCTTCAACTTGCCACTGATGGTATCTTACTTTCTTCAGGCCTTGCGATCTTGGTGTGAAATGGCTGTCTCTGGGATAAATGCCCGGTTTTCCAGAGTCTCTTCCCTTGCCATCCTCACCAAGCGGGTCTAGGGCTGGTGCAGTGGTCTCAACCTGCAGTGAGTTTGTCTTCAGGGGACATTTTGTGTCCAGAATATTGAGACCACTACAGAAGAGTGGAGGGAAGTGCTACTGGCATCTGACGGGTAGGGACCAGGGACGCTGCTAAACATTCTACAATGTGCAGGCAGCCTCCATCAGTGAAGAAATATCTGGCCCAAACATTGATAGTGCTGAGGTGACCACAGAGTAGGTCTCATGTCGGGGATCCTCTTGCTACAGCCCGTGGAGCTGGTGCAGCTTCTCTCCCCTCTTTAGCCGTTCTCCACCTTAGCTCTCTCTGGCAATGCAGGCCTTTCTGAATTTCAGCTTTGACCTGTAACTGACCTGTCTGATAGAGTCGCCTCACCCCTCAGCACCTTATCTCCTGGACTCCCTACTCCCCTTTGCTCCATAGGAGCCAGTGTTGGTGAGGGACAGTAACTTGGGACTCTTCCCCACCTGAGTTACACTGGGCTGCCGCTTCCACCCTGTTGTGCCTACCCTGTACTGACAGGGTGACACCCAGGACTGGGAGTCACCTCCTGCAGTTCCCATGAAGAGTTGAGTATCAAGACCCCTCACCTTCCAGCCCTACCCCAATCCAGCTGAAGTCTGGCTCCACTAGGATTCCCATCCAGAGGTGGAGGAGGGGCGGGATTCAGGGTCCAACTGTCTGCTCCTCTCCATCAGCCCATCCTCCATTGGCTCCATCCTCTTCCTCTCGGACCTGGGAGGCTTACTTTGACTTCCCGTCCTGCCTGCCTTGTATTCTTGTCCTTCCAGAATGGTATTTCTTCTCCTTCTTCCCTGGAGCTATGGAATGTGTGCAGGGAATGTGACCAGGGTGTGGGATGAAAAAACACACCACTCATAGTTTCCAAATATTATTCCTGTTACACAGTCTACGTGGCATATATTCTCCCAGGCTTCCTAGCACAGGCGAGACCATGAGATCGTGGAGTGCCTTCGGTGGGAGTTATCGTTTCTCTCGCTCTGGGAACAGAGCAAAGGAAGTGATAGAGAGATAGGATGGCAGCTTCTCAATGTATGTTGTGAATGTATCATTTCTCAATTTCTCCAGGAAACTCATTCTTTACTTCCCTGAGTTAGGGTGGTGCCTCTGATGACGTCACCTGGCCCTTTCTGAGACTTTGAGCAGCAGCAGGTCAGGTCAGCACCTGTGCACTGTTTGCCTGGTTTATCTTGTTTTCTATGGGAAAAACTGCAGCTGTTAACTCTTAATAAAGAGCTAACAGCAGTCACCTCATGACAGGCATTGAGACTTTGGCCATGTGTTTGGTTTAATAACAGTGCTCTACTCTGCTTCTGCCAAGCTGTCTTTGGAAAACGTGTCTCAAGCATTGTGCTAATCTTACTGTGAACTCCTGAAATCTTAAAATAAGAAAATATATACACATATATATCTCTTAAGAAAACATTATTTCATTACAATTTCTGATTTCAGTAATTATAATTTGGCAAATTTATTTTTATCTTGAAAGTGGCAAATGCAATTAAATGATATCAAATGTAGAAGAGAAATAATGACGTTTTCCTTCCGTAAATCATTTGGAAAAACACTGTAGGACTTTATATTCTTTTGATGGTTTTTGTAACTTAAACCTGTTACCACTTCATCTTTATGAACGTGATCTTTTTAAAAAAGCATAAGTTTTACTATAAATTATAATTCTGTAAACATCAGAAATGCAAACTTGTGAACTTCTGTTCATGTTTGTATGTCAACATACTTAAGTGCCAGCAGATGTTCCGTGACCAATAAGATACAATTTATATACATTAACTTGAAGTGTCCTTGGCTGGAAGTGTTGCTTGGCAATATCCAAATTACGGCTGAATATGAATGATTAATCAATAAGAAAGGTACCATCAATATGGCTACGGTGGCAAGGTCTGTTTCAGCAGGGGAAGTAAAACAGCTATTGATTTGAATTAAGCAAATAAACCTAACTATAATTTTAAGTAGACTGGTGGGTCCAACTGAGAGTTTTTTTTTTGTCTTTTGTTGTTTTTGAGATGGAGTCTCACTCTGTTGCCAGGCTGGAGTACAATGGTGCAATCTCGGCTCACTGCAACCTCCACCTCCTGGGTTCAGGCGATTCTCCTGCCTCAGCCCCCTGAGTAGCTGGGGCTACAGGCGTGCACCACGACCCCCAGCTAATTTTTGTATTTTTAGTAGAGATGGGGTTTCACCATGTTGGCCAGGATGGTCTCCGTATCTTGACCTTGTGATCTGCCCACCTTGGCCTCCCAAAGGAGGCGTGAGCCGCCGTGCCCAGCCCAATTGAGAGTTTAATGATGCTAAAATTAACCTTTGTGTTGCTAGGGGCATGTAATTGCTGCTAGCAGTCTTGCATGATTTTGTATAAAGTTTGCTCCTAAAGTAAATTTAGACCCAATGGAACAGCTGAAATATTTCATTTGCATTTGCAGTTAACATATAAAATATACCAGAGTTTTCTTCTGATATCTAGTAATATCAAGAATAGAAGCCAATGCAATTTATTACATATCTTGAATTTAGGTTGCATTTTAATCTTAGGTTAATGATTTCCATCTCTGACTGCTGTTACCTGGAGAACTTCAAAAAACAAAACTAAGCAGGAGAACTGGGTGCTGGGCATGGATATTTAAAAAAATAAACATGTTTTCAATGCGCATCAGGGATTAGAACTTCTGACAAATAACCTTGTTAAGGAAAGCTTTAAGTAGTTCAACTAGTTTGAATCCAATTAGTTTCTATTATAGTTTAATTTTAGCTACAGTACAGGTAATCTTTTTTTAAAAAAGTAATCTGTGTAAGATCAAAGGCGGTTATAACTTAGATATCCTCAGGGTGTCTGCGGCATTCACAACAGCAGGTGAGCCTCATGATGATCACCTGGAAATATTTGAGTTGATCAATACATCGAGAGTTGGTGAGGATCTGAGTTCCCAGTGAGCCCTTTCCTCCTCCTTGTGAGGTTGGAGCTGCTTCTGAGAGAGCTAAAAGACTGCAAGTATAAGGAATCAGGTTTTGCATCTCATCCCTGCCACTTCCTGGTCCTGCCCCAGGGCTGTGGTCTGTAGATTCCCAGCATCACCAGATGCAGAGTAGCAATGCAGAGTCTCAGGCCCTACCCAGAACCATGAACCCTACTCTGCTTTGTAAATCCCCTCTGCTTCCACGCAGGGTGTTTGGGAGGATCAAGTGCCTGATTTAAAAGCATCTTTGTATTTTTTATTGTAGTATACATAAAAATTTACCATTTTAACCATTTTTAAGTGTGCAGTGGCATTAGGTGTATTCACATTGTTGTGTATCTACTATCCAGCTCCAGAACTTTTCATCGTCCCAAACTAAAGCTCTGTGCTGTGGAACACGAACCCCCAATTCCCTCTTCCCCTTGGCCCCTTGCAACTACCATTCTAGTGAGTTTGACTATTCTAGCTGGCACATCTCTGTGGAATCATATAATATTTGTCTTTTGGTGACTGGCTTATTTCACTTAGCATGACGTCTTCAAGGTTTAACTGTGTTGTAGCATATGCCAGAATTTCATTGCTTTTTAAAGCTGAATAATATTTCCATAAATGTATAGACCCATTTTGTTTATTCATCTGTTGACATTTGGGTTATTTCTATATTTTGGTTATTGTGAATAATGCTGCTATGAACACAGGTGTACAAATATCTGAATCTTTGCTTTCAACTCTAGAAGAGGAATTGCTGAATCATATGGTAATTCGATGTTTAATTTTTTGAGGAATTGCCAAAATATTTTCCATAGCAGCTGCACCTTGTACATTCCCACCAGCAAATGCCTAAGGGCTTCAATTTCTCCACATTCTCAACTATCCTTATTTTCTTTATTTCTTTTTTTAGTCATAGCCATCCTAATGGGTGTGTAGGGGTATCTCATTGTGGCTTTGGTTTTTGATTTCTCTAATTATTAGTGATACTAAGCATCTTCAGATGTGTAAAGTATTTTTAGTACCATATATACTGTTGCAATTTTGAGATTATTATATTGAATTTTGAAAGCACTCACTGCTTTAAGAAATCTTATAGCTGTCCATCAGCTGTTTTAGGAGTAAATTAGCCAGATTTTCTTCTGGAGCATAAGCGAGCTGTAAATATTATCTGAGACTTGAATTACAAGGTCTGAAAATATTAGAGTGATTGCCTCTGTTTCCTCATCCATAAAATGGAGGAAATAATCCTACCTCAGAGAGTTGTGTTGAGGAATAAGTGAGATAATCCATGAAAAGTGCTTCATGAGTATGCAAGAAGTGTCAACAGTATGAGGCAGCAGGAAAGGGTCATGACATGACGGTTCTGAGAAGAGGAGGGACCTGAGCTGGCTGATGCAGAATGCATGGGATGGGGAGGAGCGGAGGAAAGAAAAGGGAGTATTTGGAGACCAGGAAGCCAGTCAGTGTAGTCACGAGTTGTTCACGGAGCGTTTGGTGAGCTTGTTCACGGCAGTGAAAGGCATTGGAAGATAAGGCAGGGAGGGTGGGCTGGGACCAGGTGGTAGGGGCACAGAGGAGAAGTGTGGGCTTTTGAAGGCAGTGGGGAACCACCGAAGGTTCAGTGTTAGGAGTGAGATGATCAAAGCCAGCCTGCGTTTATTGTTCTTCCAGGCAGCCGTGACCCTCGAGCCATAGCAGTTACATTCTGTACCCAAGGCTTTGATCTTGACTATTGCTGCTGTTTATCTTTTGGGGAGTACCTCAGATATTTGCAAAGTGCCATGTAATCAGTTTCATTAGTCCAGAGATAAGATTAATTAGATGTTTAAGGCAAGTTAGGACTCGACTTGGCTTTGAGAATCTCAGGCATTAAAGGAAGGCTCAAATGGTGATTCTCTCTGCCAATCTGTGAACTTGTGACTTGCTCAGTGATATTTTTAGTATGCAGAACACCATACCAAGAGTTTCGCCAAGTGGAAAAGCCTGGTTCCTGTCTTCAAGGAGCTTACAACCTTATCAAGAAGGAGTGGAGTGCTGTTTTAATACAAAATGGAGTGCAGACGTATCTTGTTTTATTGCACTTTGCTTTAACACAATCCACAGATGTTGCACTTCCTGCAAATTGAAGCAACCCAACTTTGTGGCATCCCTACATTGTACAAATCTGGCTATGCCATTTTTCCAGCAGCATGTGCTCACCTCAGGTCTCTGTGTCCCATTTTGATAATTCTCACATTATTTCAAACATTTTTATCATTACTATATCTGTTACAATACTGTTGGTGATCAGTTATCTTTGGTATTGTTATTTTAATTGTTTTGGGGCACCATGAACTGCACCCATATAAGACAGTGAAATTAATTGATAAACAATGTGTTTATCTGACTGCTCCATGCATCGGTCACTCCCCCTAACTCTCTCCCTTTTCTAGGGCCTCCCTATTCCTTGAGATACAACAATATTGAAATTAGGTAAATTAACAACCCTACAATGGCCTTTAAGTGTTCAAATGAAAAGAAGGGTTGCACATATCTCACTTTAAATCAAAAGTTGGAAATGATTAAGCTTAGTGAGGAAAACATGTTGAAAACTGACATAGTGCAAGAGCTAGACCTCTTGTACTAGTTAGCCAAGTTGTGAATGTAAAGGAAAAGTTACTGAAAATTAAAAGTGCTATAGTGCTATTCTAGTGAACACACGAATGATAAGAAAGCCTTGGCCGGGCGCGGTGGCTCAAGCCTGTAATCCCAGCACTTTGGGAGGCCGAGGCGGGTGGATCACGAGGTCAAGAGATCGAGACCATCCTGGTCCACATGGTGAAACCCCGTCTCTACTAAAACTACAAAAAATCAGCTGGGCATGGTGGCACGTGTCTGTAGTCCCAGCTACTCAGGAGGCTGAGGCAGGAGAATTGCCTGAACCCAGGAGGC
>NW_016107360.1:10271414-10274181 GCF_001604975.1 Cebus imitator | reverse complement strand
ATGAGTGAAACTCCGTCTCAAAAAAAAAAAAAAAAGAAAGAAAGCCTTATTGCTAATATGGAGAAAGTCTGAGTGGTCTGGATAGAAGACTGAATGAGCTACAACACTTCCTTAAGCCAAAAACTAATTTAGAGCAAGGGCCTAACTTTCTCCAATCTGGTGAGGGCTGAGAGAGGTGAGGAAGCTGCAGAAGAAAAGC
The DNA here is from genome assembly GCF_001604975.1 of Cebus imitator. Taxonomy (NCBI): domain Eukaryota; kingdom Metazoa; phylum Chordata; class Mammalia; order Primates; family Cebidae; genus Cebus; species Cebus imitator. The sequence continues at coordinate 10,273,982 of NW_016107360.1, read as the reverse complement.
TGGAAGCTAGCAGAGACTGGTTCATGAGATTTAAGGAAAAAAGCCATCCCCACAACATGAAAGTACAAGGCAAAACAGGAAGTACCCCCTGAAGATCTATCTATGACCATTAATGAAGGTGGCTACACCAAAGAGCAGATTTTCCATATAGGTAAAACAGCCTTCTATTGGAAGAAGATGCCATCTAGGACTTTTATGGCTAGAGAGAAGTCAATGTCTACCTACAAAGGACAGGCTGACTCTCTTGTTAGGGTCTAATGAAGCTGGTGACTCTAAATTGAAGCCAGTGCTCATTTACCATTCAAAAAATCTTAGAGGTCTTTAGAATTATTCATCTACTCTGCCTGTGCTCTAAATGGAACAACAAATCCTGGATGATAGCATATCTGTTTACAGCATGGTTTACCGAATATTTTAAGCCCTCTGGTAAGAACTGCTGCTCAGAAAAAAAGATTATTTTCAAAATATTACTGCTCATTGACAATACACCTGACTACCCAACGCCTCCGATGGAGACACAGAAGGAGATTCATGTTGTTTAAATGCCTGCTAACCCAATGTCCATTCTGCAACCCATGGATCAAGGAGTAATGTCGACTTGCAAGCCTTATTGTTTAATAATACATTTCAAAAGGCCACAGATAGTGATTCACCTGATGGATCTGGTCAAAGTAAATTGAAAACCTTCTAAAAATGATTTGCCATTCTATATGCCATTAAGAACATTGATGATTCATAGGAGGAGGTCAAAATATCAACATTAACAGGACTTTGGAAGAAGTTGATTCCAGCCCTCATGGATGACTTTGAGGGGTTCAAGACTTCAGTGGAGGAAGTCACTACAGATGCGGTGGAAATAGCAAGAGAACTAGAATTAGAAATTGAACCTGAAGATGTAAGTAAATTGCTGCAATCTCATGATAAAACTTGAATAAATGAGAAGTTGCTTCTTATGCATGGGTAAAAAAAAAAAAGTGCTTTCTTGGGAGGGAATCTACTCGGTATAGATGCTGTGAACGCTGTTGAAACAATAACAAAGGATTTAGAATATTATATAAACTTAGTGGTTGGCAAAGCAGTGGCAGTGTTTGAGAGGATTGACTCCAATTTTGAAAAAGCTTCTGTAGGTAAAATGCTAACATTGATAATAGCATCACATGCTACAGAGAAATCTTCCGTGAAAGGAAGAGTCAGTTGATGCAGCAAACTTGATTGTCTTATTTTATGAAAAATTCACAGCCACCCCAAGCTTCAGTAACCACCACCCCAATCAGCCAGCAGTCATCCATATTGAGGCAAGATCCTCAACAGCAAAAACATTTTGACTTACTAAAGGATCAAATGATCATAACAGTTTTTAGCAAAACAGTATTTTTTTCAAACTCTGGGAGCACAGAACAAAATGTATTTTTAAAATTAAGGTATGCACATTATTTTTTAGATATAATGCTATTTTAAATAAATGTAACTTTTATATGCACTGGGAAACCAAATTATTCATGTGACTTGCTTTATTGTGGTGGCCTTTAACCAGATTTGCAATATCTCTGAGGTATGCTTATATTTTCAAATATATATTATACCCTACTCATGAAAAGTGCTGGGATTGGAAGTAGGGATGCGGTCTGAGGGGGAACTGGAACCATCTTTTATCCTGCTATATTTTAGCAGAATTGGCAAAGAACGACTGTTTATAACAACTTGTCTAACTTTTCTTCTGTCTTTAATGGAAATAATATACAAATTACTAGCAAATTTCTGTTACCTGAAGATGAGCTTTCTAGTTCTCCCAAACTAAATGAGAGAACAATAAACAAACATGTAAGATATTTACATTTACATTTAGGACAGTGATCATTTAAAGTTAAAGGTTTTGTCTTGAGGAATGACTATTAATGACTCTTAGTAAATGAAAATGCCATTGAGTTTCTAAATGTAGGTTTGAATTTCATAAATTGTACTTTTCTTACCAAAGAACCTGGTTCAGCCTATATTTTTATGTGATATAATCCTATAAACAAGGTTTTGAAATGGTCACATAATGTTTGAAATGGTCGCATGAACGAAATAAATGATTTTAAATCACATCAGGATGAGTAACATACTTGTTATCTTCATTGTCTTGGAGAATTCTGAAGTCTTCAGTATTCTAGAAGAACCCATAACAGTTATGCACATGCTGAAGGACTTTCACAGGAGTGATTAATTCAAGGATCATTTCTATAAAAGTTACTTTTGGGATATAAAACTTATGTACACTCTGGTAGATCTCATTCAGAGTTCAATTAGGAAAACCTACACCAGCCAGGCACGGTGGCTCATGCCTGTAATCCCAACACTTTGGGAGATCGAGGTGGGTGGATCACTTGAGCCCAGGAGTTTGAGACCAGCCTGGGCAACACGGTGAATCCCTGTCTCTACAAAAAATACAAAATATTTGCTGGGCATGGTGGCATGCACCTGCAGTCCCCACTACTTCAGAGGCTGCAGTGGGAGGATCACCTGAGTGGAGGGAGGTTGAGCCTGCAGTGGGAGGATCACCTGAGTGGAGGGAGGCTGAGTCTGCAG
>NW_016107360.1:10211509-10271018 GCF_001604975.1 Cebus imitator | reverse complement strand
GCGTCCTGGGTTCAGGCAATTCTCCTGCCTCAGCCTCCTGAGTCGCTGGGATTACAGGCACGCACCACCATGCCCAGCTGATTTTTTGTGTTTTTAGTAGAGACGGGGTTTCACCATGTGGACCAGGATGGTCTCGATCTCTTGACCTCGTGATCCACCCGCCTCGGCCTCCCAAAGTGCTGGGATTACAGGCGTGAGCCACCGCGCCCGGCCAAGTTTATTTTTTTTAAAAAGTTAAAAACGCTGAAGGAACAAAAGCCAGTGAGGCACTGTGAGCTTTTAGGTTCCCCCGTGCGGTCTTACTATAAGAAACTGCTGCTACCACCGAGATGCGGAAAACAACAGGATGCTGCTGCCCATGGTCACAGCTGGTCATAGCCATCCCGAAGCACCCAGGATGACAACTAGGAAGGGAAAGTTAGAAGTTGCTGGGAAGCTCACATTTGCTAAAGCTTCAACTTCTGAAACTTGCACGAGGGTATATCATTGGCAGAATGTGTTTATACATGGTTTTAAGAATCATGAAAGAAATGGAGATAGATATATAGTTGTCAGACTTCCACTCCTGGGTTATAGGAAAAAGTATTGAAAGGGGTAGGGAGTGAATGTGGTGGCCAAAAGTAATAGCCATCAATAAAAAAAAGAAGCATGGAATAATATTCCCATTTTACAGATGAGGAAACTGAGTTATGGGACTCAAGTAGTTTGCCCAAAGTCACATAGTGCAAGATTCCAAACCAGGTCTATCTGATTTCAGAACTAGAGGTTTTTAACCGTTAATTACACTGGGGGCTATCTGTTACATGGCAGATAGCCCCAAAATGTAATTTGCTTCCTTGGCTTTGACCAACTCTCATAAGCTCACATTCTATTGGACTATATAATTTAAAACAGAACTGTTAAAAAAGGATTATTTTGGCAACTTCTTATTTGGTGGTATTTCCAAATTTGCTAACCTTTTCAAGTCCTTCCAGAAAATGTGATGTGGTTAGCTCTTGTAATAATCATAAACTCCCTAGATAGGGTGATATTTTAGGGAGTAGGTGAAGGATATTATGCTAGAACTCCTAAGTCCAGGCTTAAAGCCAAATTATACCACTGATAATATCTATGACATCTCTAAAACCTGTCCAATTTTTCTTCTCTATTTTACTCTTTGAGGGCTGATATGATTTGGCTGTGTGCCTGCCCAAATCTCATCTTGAACTGTAGTTCCCATAATTCCCACATGTTGTGGGAGGCACCCGGAGAGAGGTAATTGAATCATGGAAGTGGTTACCTCCATGCTGTTCTCATGAGAGTGAATTCTCATGAGATCTGATGATTTTATAAGGAGCTTTTCCTGTTTTGCTCAGCACTTCTCCTTGCTGCTGCCATGTGAAAAAGGATAGGTTTGCTTCCTCTTCGGCCATGATTGTTAGTTTCCTGGTGCCTCCCCAACTCTATGGAACTGTGAGTCAATTAAACATCTTTCCTTTGTAAATGACCCAGTCTCGGGTATGTCTTTATTAGTGGTGTGAGAATGAACTAATATAAGTGCCTTATCGATTTTGGCTGAAACAAATTATAAGCAAAGGAACAAAGTTGACATTTACTGGTTATGACCACCCCACCACCTGCAAAGCCAATATGCTAAGTAGAGATAATGCATATTCAGTGTAACTAATTTATTCATTCATTAGCAAATACTATTTACTATAACTTTGCTGAAGACCAGTGGGGATTCACTTATTCATTCAACAAATATTTCTTGTGCTGTTTACTGGTTATTCTTCACTGACTATCCCACTTCCCCATGTTCACACCGATCCAGCCTCCTCCCTTCTCTGCCCTTCTCTGGCCCCCAGCAGGCCGATTCCTGAATTATTGGGTCTCCTTGTTTGCTGGCTTCCATTTGGGTTTGTTTAATGGAAGGAACCAGCAGGCAATAGAAGGGCAAGAGAAGCAGAGGCAACGTTCCCTCCCTGCCCTCCCCCATTTGTGACAGTGGGTGTGGGCCTCCATGACTTCAGCTTTGGCTTGCAGCCATGACTCTCTAGTCCCCACTCTTGCTGGGTTACACTGACACTATTTCCTCCTCTTGTCCCTGCAGCCCTAGAGGTGGCAATGGCTTCCAGCTCTTGCTGGTCTCCGGACACCTCACCATCCCTTGTGTATCCCAGTAATCTCGCCTTCACTTATGAAAGGAGCCTCTTCATTACATTTCCTTCATTTAATCCATCTTGGGTATCTGACTCTCCTAAAAGACCATCAGAATAGTCAGCTAATCAAACAAAGCTGAGTTTATTATTTCCTATAATAAGGGAAAGTATCACCTTGGTGGTGACTTAGTAGTATCTCAGAAGAAAAATAGTCATCAGGTTTTGAGGCCTGAGTTCAAGTGCTTTAATTTCAATCAGGAATCTGATGAGAATTAGACAAAAGTTTATGACGTAATTGTTTAGAGTTGGTGGATGCAACAAAGAAGAGAGTTTTAACGTGAGACTTGATGAATAGCTGTTTGACAGGCAAGCGGATTTGCCCAGGTGAGTGACATACTGTCTTAGGAAGGGTTTACTTGTATGAACAACCTATTGTCCTGAGAAGATGGCTGGTTGGGCAGTCTATTGTTGATAAATGAATATTGCAGGTGTCTTATTGGTTTATGGCCTTATCTTCCCGAGCCAGAATTTCTTTGAACAAACAGTAAAGTCACATTGACACAGAGGCTGTAATCTTAGTGCTAATAATTAAGCCACGGGGCTTCAGACATCTGACAAGCAATTTAGTGCCCACTTGTGGTCATTCTTCAGCCTGAGTTGGAAGCTAGACCATTACCGTCTGAGAACATGAGCATTGTGGATCTCTACTGCTGCTTGAGTTATGATTGTGTATCCAGCTTCTGGGGATGGTCATTTTGACCTCTGCAGGTGCCAGGTTTTCAGGTTCTTATGGCCGGATGATCATTTGTTAGCTCGCCTGATGAGACAATGGCTGTAGAGCAGCATTAATGATTCCGGAGGTCACAAATGTAACTATTGCAACACAAACACTAAGAGAAGGATTATGGTCAGAACTTATAGTGCATTTCTGTACTAGGAATCAAGAGCTTTCAAATTAAACTGAGAGAACAGGTATCATTCCTAGTCTGAATAGTCCTCAGAACCAGATAGGAGGATATTAGCCAAATCACCTAATTTTATGTCTTCTTTTTCTTCTGATCTTTTCTGGTAATAGCAAAGAACCCAGAGAGTTCTGCAGGGATGTAAGGACATTCTTCTACTAATGAAGCCCCTGCTCCCCATCAAGAGGCTGTGTTAGATGGCCCTATTTGACAGATGATGGGAGAAAACCAGCGTGGAATAAAATGTTTTACTGGCTTAAGAGGAAAATAGAAAAGGGCTGTGGTTGGGCCTGGAAATAAAAGCTGGATTTGATTAAGAAGCTGTTTTCATTATGGGTGGCTTAAGGATGCCAAAATTAGCAGGGAAATGTTCTTTCTTTTTACTTCTAATATTTGCTCTTTTAGTCCTAATACTTGTAATCTGCTCCATGGTGAGACTGTTTCTGTATCCACACTTTTAAGGCATTTTATACTCACCTCTCATATGGCCCTTCTAATAGTAATGTGACAATGTTTAATTGCAATTATTTGCTTCCCGGTCTGTCTTCCAGCTGGACCTGTGAGGTCCTCAAGAGCAGAAAGCGTGTCTTAGTCATTGGGTTCCTGCAGCTCTTAGCTCAACGCCTGGCATGGAGGAGGCATTCAGGAAGGCAGTTAGTGACCACTGTGATCCTCTGTCTGTAACGTGCTGTTACCTAGGGCTCAAGGGCAGGCTGGGTCCCCAGCCTCTGCCTACCATGGAGAAGGAATTTGTCACTTTTCTTGATTCCCCAAATTAAAAGGTACTGGAGAGAAATGAACCTTTTCCTTGAGCCTATTGCTCTTGCTGGTTGAGAGTTCAATGCACAGCACTCTGAATGAATATCATTCCAATGAGGTGGGTCACCTATCCCAGCATTCCCTCCTCATGGCAAGTGCACCCCACACTCTGCCCCAGCAGCTGTGCTGGAGAAACCACAGCTTCAGAGGAAGCCTCACCTCCTCCACACTTTCAGCAAACAAAGTCTCTCCTGATTACCAGGGCCCGCCCTCCTGTCAATCAAGCGATTCTCCTGCCTCAGTCTCCCAAGTAGCTGGGACTACAGGCACGTGCCACCACGTCCGGCTAATTTTGGGTATTTTTGGTAGAGATGAGGTTTCACTGTGTTAGCCGGGACGGTTTCAATCTCCTGATCTTGTGATCCGCCCGCTTCTGCCTCCTAAAGTGCTGGGATCACAGGTGTGTGCCACTGCACTTGGCCAATTTCTACATATTTTTAAACAATGTTTTGCACTAAAATAAACAAGATAAAAAGCCCTGTGATTTGGAAAGTTCATTCAGGTCTTGGGGGATTTGGAGTACTTCGTTAGACTGGCCTTTCTAGGTTTTCACTATAAAACTTCTACTTTAAAATATTTGATGTGATTAAAAACCTTTAAGTAAAACCATTATAAATGTGAGCAATTTTATTTTTAAAAACTTTTGAATTCTCTTCCTATTGTTGTTCATGTGTATTTATACATCTTGCCTGGTTATTCTTTAAAAAGCATGTTTTGGCCAGGCACAGTGGCTCATGCCTGTAATCCCAGCACTTCAAGAGGCCAAGACGGGCGGATCATCTGAGGTGATCCCAGAGGAGTTCGAGACCAACCTGACCAACATGGAGGAACACTGTCTCTACTAAAAATACAAAATTAGCTGGGCATGGTGGTGGGTACCTGCAGTCTCAGCTACTTGGGAGGCTGAGGCAGGAGAATCACTTGAACTCGGAAGTCGGAGGTTGCCGTAAGCTAAGATCGCCCCATTGCACTCTAACCTGGGCAACGAGAGTGAAACTCCGGCTCAAAAAAAAAAAAAAAAAAGCATGTATTTATATTTGGGTCCAAACATTGTCTTATGAAGATTTCTATGTAGTAAAAGTCAATACAATTTATGGTTGTTGCAGCTATATAGTATTTAATTATGTTAACATGTAATAGTTTGATTTAATACAACACAGTAATTGACACTACAGGAACTTTTGCAATGACCATCTCTGACAAGGTGAGTGCTTTGCTTGGTCAAGCACTTTGCAAATGTTAAAAGCTGGCAATTTATGAAGTTAGACAACTGGGGGAGATGTTTAGAAGAGCAAGGATCGGCTATCCTGCCCTTGGAGCCACGCTAAGTGGTTTCTGTCAAAAAGCTCAGTATCAAGCTGGGACACAGGTACTCTCAGGTGCCGAGGGAGGCTCAGGCGAAGGCTGTGGCCAGGAGGATGGAAGTCAAGGCAAGAAGACCCTAGAGCAACAGAGTGTCAGAGCTAGGAACAATCTTGAGTGTCTCCTAATAGAATTCAACACCCATTTTATAAACTGAGGAGACTGAGGTTCAGGTGCTTACTTTTGCTGTTTATATGATCCAAGTTACAAAACTTGGATCTTCTGGTGAAATCATCTTAGCTTGATTTGGAAGTTTTAGGAGGTAAAACCCTGAGGGCACTGGAAATGCAGAAGAGGCAAGAGAATAAAGAAAGTATGCAGTCTAGAAAGTTCAGACTTAGGTCAGGGAGTGGGACATTTTTTTATGGTCAAAGTGAGAAAGGAAGTTTGAAATACAGAGATCCTTCAACTCGGAAAGTTGATGCAGTAGATTTAAGATAACCACAAGTGAGCTCAGTCCTGGGGCAGAGTTTTGGGCCCGTATGACCCCTTACACCGAAGGAGTTGATCAAGTTGGGAGCTCTCCCAAATTTGCAGGGAAGACTTGGCTGAGGAAGGAAAGGTGAATCCTTCTACTATATGGTTCTGACACAGAGACAAAAGCAAAGAAAGCTCTGGATTGGTGTGGATAGATGGGGGAACAAATTTCTTCTATCACATAGGATTGCCAGATAAAATACAAGATGCCCCATTATATTTGAGTTTCAGACAAGCCATGAATAGTGTTTTAGTGTAAGTTTGCCCCATGTAATACTATAATCATAAAATACTATGTAATATGATATAGTACAATAAATGATAATAAAATAACTAAAACACTATGTGTGGTTTATCTGAAATTCATATTTAACTGGGCATCTAGTTTCTTTAATTCCTAAATCTTACAACTCTATTACAGCCAGAGAAATATGATCACTCTCTATGGTGGTATAGGTTCAAAATAGGGATTTTTGGAGCCCCATAGCTCTCTCTGGCATCTTCACACCCTACATGCTTGCACTCATCAAATATACAAACGTTTGCTGGAGTTTCACCTTCCCACTTGAATAAGTAGTTGCAGTTTTGTAAAGGACTCCCTTCCTCAGATGCTTTTGAGGCTGAATGTTCGTACTTTTATGCAATTCTGTAAGTTTACAGGAGAGTGAAAGTTCACAAACCGGTTAGAGAGCCTGCAGATGGGGGAAAAAATTGTTCCCAGTGTGGAAAGGCTACAGGATGATCAAAGGCCTGCAGGACAAACACTTCCTGCCTCCAGCAAGGAGCAGCTGCTGCTCTAGTTATACAGAAAGCTGGCTCGGGGTTCACTGGCACTTGGCTTAATTGATGTAAAAACATGCATTAAGAAGAGAGAGGGAAAGAGAGATAGAGAGAGAGAACAAGAGAGAGAGAGAGAGATGGTAGTTTGCCCCAACAGATATCTATTACTTTACAGATGAGGAAACTGAGGCATAGGCAGTGACTTTTCCTGTTTATATAATACAGGTTACAAAACTTGGATCGTCTGAGGACACAATCTTAGCTTCTAATTCTTTTCTTTTCTTTTTTTTTTCAGCTTCTAATTCTTTTAAGGAGCATTAGTATGCAGAAATCTAAACTTAAAAAATAAGCGCAAAAGTCACTGGTCCTACAGGCAAGGCAGAACCAGCATACTGCTTGCAGGTTGGTTTGTGGCAGGAAAAACAAAAAAATAGAAAAATATGGAATATCCGTCTAAAGGGGCATAGTTAGCAAATCATTATATGTTTACACTGTTTAAATATTTAATAACCATGGCAGTTACCAAACAGTGAGATGGAGCCTACGTAATGATCTGAGGGATATCCGTTCTACCTTGCTAAGTGAAAGAAAAAATAAAGGATAACATATGTATTCTAATTTGTTGTAATAAGAAGAATGAAAATGAGCTGCTATTCCATCAAAAACTCAATAAGTATATGTGCATATCTGTATATATTTTTGTGAAAAGAGTGTCAATATTAATCACATAGGGGGAACATAGGAGCTGATATATTAGGGAGTTGGTAAGAAGATTATTAGATCTGTTTTTGAGACAGGGTCTTCTTGCTCTGTCACCTGGACTGGAGCGCAGTGTTGCAATCACGGTTCACTGTACCCTCAGCCTCCCAGGCTCAAGCAATCCTCCCACCTCAGCTTCTTGAGTAGCTGAGACCACAGGCACATGCCACTGTGCCACCTAATTTTTGTATTTTTTGTAGATATGAGGTCTTGCTACATTATTCAGGCTAGTCTCTAACTCCCGAGCTCAAGTAATCTTCCTGCCTCAGCCTCCCGAAGTGCTGGGCTGACAGGTGTGAGCCACTGTAGCCAACTGTTTGTTAGCCTTTTGTTGGTACTTTGTATTCTTTGACTCACTTCAACAAGTGTGAGTTATATTCATATTACTTATGAATGTAAAAAGAATATCAAAATATTAAATGTTATATGACATGCAGGTTTAAAAAATTTATTGAAGGGCTTTTTAAAACAGTAGGCTCCCCACCAAACTCCTTGTTTTTCATTTTATTTTATCCATTTAAAATATGGTTTAATTCACAAAATTTTAGTTGATAAACATTTTTTTTTTTTCTAGGAATAGACTTCTGCACTGTGGTATGCTTATATGTTTTATCTGGAAGCTAATCAGAGACAGGATTTTGGCTTACTGGAGAAAATGCTGGATAATACAAGAATATTGAGAAGGGTTAATGGTAACAAAATGAGCTGTTGCAGGAATCCCAGTACAAATGCTCAGGCTCAACACTCTGAAGTTGGCAAGCAAGAGCTCTGGACATCTTCCATGCAGTGCAAAGATAGTACACGTTGGCATGTATTAGGTTGGTGCAAAAGTAATTGCGGTTTTTGCTATTAAAAGTAATGGCAAAAATAACAATTACTTGTAGGCTGTACTTTTAGTGATGGGTCTTTTCTCTGTTTGCTTCATCGCTTCATTCAGTCAGCATCTGAAAGCCCAGCTTTTGAGGTCCCTATTCTCAATACAAATCAGCATGTTAATTTGTTCTATAGGTTGATCCTATAAGCCTATAGGATATAAACAAATATAGCTCTGCTCTAGAACATTCTATGTTCCTAGATTCAAGAACAAAAAGCATTGAATACTTTTTTATGTATGTGTTTTATATATTTATGTTAAACATTGACTTTTTTATCTTTCTATTTTCTATAATCATCACAGATTCTTTGGGAACCAGATGCATAAATAAAAATAAATATAAAATGTGTAACAATGTGGCTAATGGGAAAAGGGTGGATATTCGATATGGTTGGTAGGTAAGCAGAATGAATGTTATTACATGGGTATCTCCTTTAATTACCAACTGAACTGAAGTATTGGGTTGGTTTTGGGTAAGAGGAGACTTTTTGCTTCTAACTTATTGCAGATGACTAAATTTTTAGGGACCTGCCCAGTCCATAAAATTTCAAGGAGAGGATGTCAATACCAAAACCTAACTTATCTAGACAGTTACTGTGAATAAAATGAGATTAAATGTATACATTGTTCTGAGATCCTTGGAAACCGCTATATCAATCCAAGGAACAATTGCTGTTGCTAATTAGTAGCCCTGTTGGCCTCAAAAACAAAACTAAACAAATAAAACAACCGAGGTATTTATTTAACAGTATTCTATGTTGCATCCATCAAAGGTATTTGTCAGTTCTGTGAAATTTGATAGGACACGTAAGGACACTGGGCTTCCTCCGAGTGAAGTGCCAGGGCTCTAGGGATGAACTTGACCCATTGCAGCCTTTTAAACAGTGCAACACGGAGCATCTCATGCTTTGCTTTCCTTCAGTGTAGTGGGACTGGACCTGACCTGTTTGATATGCAAAAGTCCCTTTCCCCTCAGGGTCTTTGCACAGCCTTCAGGAGGCTTCTCAGCACTGCTCAGCACATCCATATGATTTCTAGAATCAGATTTTGAATCCATGACTTAAAAAAATTACCTTGACTAAACTTTTGGAGCAAATTGATCCGGCTTTTAAAATGGACTTTACACATCTAAAGCCATTTTATGGACATAACAGGATAACATTGGAATGAACGTAACTTTGTTTGCTTATAAAGTTGCTAGATATAGTATTTTTGAGACCAAAAGAACTGCAGATATTTTTGTGAAAATGTGGGTTTTCTTTTAATCACAAAGTCCAAGTAAAAATTTATTTAATTACTCAAGTTTTGCAAAACTTTATGATCAAACCTCCTTTTTTTTTTTTTCCTGTGAGATAAGAAAGGGTTTGAGCTGGGACAGCTCTCTGGCAGAGGGGCTGCCTGGGGTGGTTGTGTCATTCTGAAACAAGCTCCGCCTTCCTGTGGCTGTATGTGCTCCCTTGCTCTTTTGTTCACTGCACTCTAGTCCGTTCTGTACCCTTAGTGGTGGAAGAGGGGGTGGTAAACCCGTTACCTAAACTACCTTACTATTAGCTGAACATGTACATGCATGAAGTCCAGGAGAAAGAACAAGACAGCTCTTTACATCAGTTCATGTCTGTTTCAACCCATAAGGGTCTATGAGGCAAAGAACTGGGAGGGTCATCTTTGCTCTGTTTAACTCACACTAGCTCCTCAATAGGTCTGGATAGAATACAGGACATCCAGTTACCTTTTAATTTCAGGTAAACAATGAATGCATGCAGTATTGGGGGCATATACTTATGCAGCAATGCATGTATTCATTATGTATCCAAAATTCAAATATAACTGGATGCACTATGTTTTTATTCGTAAAATGCCAATCCTGGTCAGGGGCCTTCATTCTGGACTCCCGGGGCAATCCCACGTCTCTTCATTCACTCACTCATTCCTTCAACAAAACATTTATGGAGCATTTATTCCTGTGCTAGGCTCTGTGGACACAGTCTCAAACAAGAGAGGCACAGTCTCTGTGCCATGCTAGAACTTCCAGTCTTGTTGAAAAACAGGCCAAAAAAAAAAAGGTAAGAAAAAAAGAATTGGCAAGATAATTTCAAATAGCTATGAGTGGTATAAAGATAGAGTGAGGCTGGCCCATGGTGGTCAGAGAAGGCTGCCTGGAGGTGTTTACACTGAGCTGACTTGAAGGATGTGAAGGAGACAGTCGTGGCAGGAGCTGGAGGGAGGGCATTTCAGGTAGAGAAAACAGGAAGCTCAAAGGCCTTAGGGCAAGAATGTGATCAGCTGTGCAAAGAACAGAAAGAAGGCCAGTGTGGCTGTATAGTGAGCTAGGGGACAAGTGGAAACATCTAAGGGCAAGGGGAAACTTGGGGGCCAGATCACATAGGCATTATTGGTGCTGTGGGAAAGGCGCGGGGGGCCCTTATGGTCTGATTTATGGTTTAAAAGACCATTCTGGCTCCTTGTTGAATAATGTGTTTTCTGGAGAAAAGGGTGGAAGCCAGGAGACCATTTAGGAGGCAAGGGCCCTAATGGGTGTTGGGGGTACATTGGACAGGGCGGAGGGAAGAAGTGATGGGTTTGGAATATGTAGAAGAGCACACAGGTCTGGCTGGTGGGTACAATGTGCAAGCTAGAGTGCAATGGCATGATCTCAGCTCACTGCAACCTCTGCCTCCCAGTTCAAGTAATTCTCCTGCCTCAGCCTCCCAAGTAGCTGGCATTAAAGGCTCCCACCACCACGCCCAGCTAATTTTTTGTATTTTTGGTAGAGATGAGGTTTCACCATGTTGGCCAGGCTGATCTCAAACTCCTGACCTCAGGTAATCCATCAGCCTCAGCCTCCAAAAGTGCTGGGATTACAGGCATGAATCACTGCGCCTGGCCTTCACTCTTTTTCCCCCCTCCCTGTTGGTCCTGCCATCCTCCTTTCCTTATTGGCCACTCCTGGCTCAGATGTGCTGGCCCTGCCCAACACTCCCAGGCCAGGTTTTCAGTGCTTGAGTCCCAGACTTGCTTTTTGTAGCTGGTTGGGCTGGGACTCAAGGAGAGGGGACTGTGGATTGTAAGGCCAGGGGAGGAGAGGAGAGAAAGAGTCCTCCCCACAACCGACCTCCTTTTTTTTTTTTTTTTTTTTAGACAGGGTCTCATTCTGTCACCCAGGCTGCAACTTCCTCCTCCCAGGTTCGAGGGATCCTCCCACCTCAGCTTCCCAAGTACCTGGGACTACAGGTGCCCGCCACCATGCTTGACTAATTTTTTGTGTGTGTATATGTATTTTTAGTAGAGATGGGGTTTAACCATGTTGCCCATGCTGGTCTCGGACTCCTAGGCTCAAGCAATACACCTCCCAAAGTGCTGGGATTACAGGCATGAGCCACCGTGCCAGGCCCATCTTTGGATATCATTCTAAATGTGTTGGGTCTTTCTCCTCTTCAGCCATTCTAACCCAGTGTGTTAATCCAGTCTCCAAGAGGGGCAAAGGATGCTAATTTGCCCTGATTCCTATTTCTCTAAAGGATAACTGCATTGCAAGTCAACATTTCAGAGAAATATGAAAACGGGGTGGTACATGGCACTTACTTCTTGAATCCTAGGCTTACAATAGTTCTGTTTGGATTGTGATTCCAACCAAGAAATGTCTTCCTTGTTCCCAAGGTCAAGGTGAGGAAGAATCATAAATCTACACAGGGAAATAATATATGTTGGAAGGAAGGAAGAAGAAAGAAAAGGGGGCTAGGAAGGAAGGAGGGAGAGAGAGAAAGGGAGAGAGAAAGACCTTCCTTAGAATAACATCTGAGCAAAATTCTACCACTTTATTTTCTTAATCTAATGGTGACCAAACCCCACAAGCACAGATAGAAAACAGAACTAGTCTGAGAGCCAGTACTGATTAATATCTGGGATACAGAAGGGCAGTGATTTTACAGAAAAAACAAAACAAAACAAGAACAAAACAAAAAAAATCCCTAACTTGGGTTTGATCTTGGCTCTTTACCAGCCGATGTTGAGAGCCCCAGGAGGGCAGGAGCATGGGCATCTTCCTATCCTCCTAGCCCGGTGTTTGGCAGAGAATGGTTCATGGCTGGCATTCAGTGCATGTGGAAGGAAGGAACCAAGAGCCCTGCTCTGGCCCCATTACCTTGTGTTTAAAGGAAGGGGCTGGACCGCAGGGGCTCAAAGGTCGCTTTAACACCATGCTCCCACACCTTTTCTGTTTTCTCTCTACCGCTTCCACACTCCCAAATTTCTCTGTAGCCAATGCTGCTTTAAAATTTTCTTCCTTTTCCTTGCCTCTCTTACATGCTTTAGACATTGGCCAGAGTTCCCAATGTTTCTCACTTCTGAGGCTGGCTGCTTATTATATTTAGACCTGAGGGAGGACAGATAAATAAAGCTGTTGATAGGTGGGGCAAGGTCATGTACATCAAAATTTTCATATTAGTATATAATCAGGCACCAGAGAAAAGACCTGTGAAATTGATAATTTTTAATACTCATTCCAAAAATGCAGTAGACTGGGATGGTCACATCAAGCCCCTGTTTCTGTGAAGCCACATAAAGCTGACTTCAAAGACAATGACAATCAAATTCAGCATGGTTTGGATACTGGCAGCCGGCCAGAAAAATGGCTTCCTTCCCACTATTTATAGAACTCAAGAGAACTACATGTGCGCCATCTGATTTATGGTTTAAAAGCCCATTCTGGCTGCTTGTTGAAGAACATATTTTCTGGAGAAAAAGGTGGAAGCCAGGAGACATTTAGGAAGCAAGGGCCCTAGTTGGTGTTGGGGGTGCATTGGACAGGGTGGCGGGAGGAAGTGGTGGGTTTGGAATATGTTGAAGAGCACACAGATCTGGCTGGTGGGTTCAATGTGGCAGTAGGTGAGACACACAGAAGATCCAGGTTGATGCCGCCACTGCCTCTGAGGGGGAGACATTTCTTTTGCCTTTGTGTGTGTGGGTGTGTGTGTGTGTGGGTGTGTGAGAGAGAGAGAGAGAGAGAGAGAGAGACAGATGGAGTTTTGTTCTTGTTGCCCAGGCTGGAGTGCAATGGCACAATCTCAGCTCACTGCAACCTCCACCTCCCACGTTCAAGGAATTCTCCTGCCTCAGCCTCCAAGTAGCTGGGATCACAGGTGCCTGCCACGATGCCCAGCTAATTTTTTGTAAGTCAACTATAGGAATGAATCAATTCTCTATTTCCTAACCCAGGCCTCATCCTTATTTACAGATTAGAAACAAAAAGTAGAGTTTTAATCAGAAAAGTGTTATCCTACCAGGGCCATTTCAGCCACTGACAATTTTTTTCCTCACAGGCATGAAAGATAGTGGGATTTTACAATCAATTACAAAAGAATTATCCAAATATTTCTCCAATTTTCTCCTTATTTTTCAGAGAAAAATTTGAATATCGGTGAAGTAGAGGGATAACCCACACTCAGATAACAACCTTCTGACACTGCTTTCTCAAGAAGGGCCAATTATGATGCTTTTTGTCACAAGTAACAGGAAATCCAACAAATTCAGTTTTAACAGTATATTAATTTATTTAACACAAAAACGTAAGCTTAACACGAAAATCCATGGATTCCACTTTGTTGTTAAGGACACAGATTTTCTCCATCTTTTTTCTGTGGTTTCTTTTCTTAAGCCAGCTATTCTCAAGGCCTCAAAATAGCTGCCATTGCTCCAGGAAGCACAATGGGATAACATCCATAGCAGTAAAAGGAATGTCCTTCCCTGTTTCATATTCTGTTTTAAGAAAAAGAGAAGCCCTCCCAGAAACTTGTTGCCAATTCCCCATTTTCATGGGTCAGAATGGCATCACGCTCACACATTTACCTAAACCCTTTACTTGGTAAAGGAAGAGGACCGCCATGATTGCCTTACACCTGTGCTGTCTAGTAGAAATGTAATATGAGCCAGATATATAATTGAAATTTTTCTAGTACCCATATTTTAAGAAAAAGAAGAAACAGATGATATTAGTTCTAATAATGTATATTATTGACTCCAATATATCCAAAACATTAGTTTAACATATAACTAAATAATAAATTATTAGTTTTATATTTACATTCTTTCCCCACACTATATTTTGGAATCCAGTGTGTATCTATCACTCACAGCACATCTCAGTGTGAATTAGCCGCCACACATTGTGAGCAATAGCCATACATGGCCAGTGGCTGTTTTGGACAGTGCAGGTCTGGGCCTAATGAGATTGACTGCCTGGGTGCAGAGAGAGGGTCCAGGCTCCTCTAATGTCATCACCCCTCAGAGGACAGGGAACAAAACTGGGGCTTTTTTAGCAAAGGAAAAGAAGGGTAATGGCTGCTGGTTGACAAGTGAACTCATCTTCCTGCCAACCTATAGTTCTTCCCATATCCCCTTGCTTGGGGAAAGTTACCACCACTTTCTTAGTCAACAGGAGAAATGGGAATCATTCTAGACTCCTCTCTTTTCCTCACTTCTCCAATACAGCCACTCACCAAGTTCTGTCAATTGTGCCTCCTAAATATCTCTGGAACGCATCTCCTCTGCCATGGCCATGATGCAGGACCCTCTGCCCCAGTCCTGCCTGAATCCAATCATGTTGCTGACTTCTGTCAGGCTCCTCAGTGGCTGCCCAGCCTTTGGGATACAATTCAGACCTTTCCTCAGAGCACACACTAGCACACTGCGCCTCATTCCCGTGACCACTCAGCTCTAGCCATGCAGATCATCAAGTACTTAGTCCTTAGAATGGCCTTGCTCTTTTATGCCTCCATATGGGTCGCTGTCTTCAAACCACCCTCTCGCTTCTCCTTCTTCCTCCCCGTCTTCCAAGTTCCTCTTCTTGGGACCTTCCTTACCTCTGTCAGGAAGAGACTGTTTCTCCTGTGAGCACCCCACACTCTGTATCCTGGGCTCTAGCATGCGGCAAACCACACTGCACCTGCTGTACCCTCTTTCCCTTCAACAGTGAGCTCCCCGAAGGCAGGGGCTGTGCTTTGATCTCTGTAACTTCACTGCATAGCACATAGGGCACTGGTGACTGTGTAGCGCCACACCCGGCAAGGTAAAGGCTCTGTGTCTATTGAATGGATGGATGGATGGATGGATGCATGGATGAATTTTATGTCCTTTCAGTCCTTTTCCATCCATGACCGGAAAGCAACTCTTTCCAGCGTCTTACCTTTGGGAACTGTATTATTTGCTTTGGGTTGCCATAACCAAGTACCACAGGCTGGGTGGCTTACACAGCAGAAATGATTGCCTTGCAGTTCCGAAGGCTAGAGGTCCAAAACCAAGGTGTTGGCAGGGTTGGTGCCTTCTGAGTGCTTTGAGGAGAATCCATTCTATGCCTCTCTTGGCTTCCAGAAGCTTCAGGTCCTTTGGCTTGCTACTGGTGTTCTCCTTAGGACTTCTCTTTGCCTTCCTTCTGATGTGTCTCTCAGTGTTCAGATTTCTCCTTCTTATAAGGGCATTCAGTCAAATTGGATTAGGGCCAACCCTAATGACCTTGTCTTAACTTGACCATTTGTAATAGGATCCCAATTTCCAAATAAGGTCCAATTCACAGGCACTGGGGCTTGCAACAGCAACATCTTTTGGGGAACCTAACCCAACACACAACAGGAACCATAGTTGAAGGCAGGTATATTTATTTTCTACTGCTGTGCAGCAGGTTGCCACACATTTAGCAGTTTAAGAGGCACATTGATTATCTCGTACTTTCTGTGGTCAGGAGTCCAGGCATGGCTTAACAGGGTCCCCTAATCAGTCTTACAAGGCCACAAAGTGTGTCCTCGAATGTGTTCTCATCTGGAGGGTCTAGGGAAGAATCTGCTTCTAAGCTCACTCAAGTTGTTGGAGCAATTCGGTGCCTCGGCACTGCATCCTGGCTGTCAGCAGGAGGGGCCTCCCTATGGGCAGCTCACAGTGTGGAAGTTTGCTTCTTCAAGGCTCAGCAGAGTCTCTTTCTCTCTGAGTTGAGATGGAGTTGCTCACACACTCTCTTTTGCTTTCTTTCTTGCCCTCTCTCTCTCTCTTTCTCCGACGATGGCAGTGACATATAGTTACAGGTTCTTCCCACGCTGAAGAGGAGGGGCTTATAAGTGGTGTGACTCACTGGGGGGCATCTTAAGGTGTCTCTGCCACAGTAGCTATGTTGCTTCCTTGGCCTCCTCATCTTACATATAGCAGCTATATTCTATTTCTTTCAAATCCCATGAAATCCACCAGGGAAATGGTAGGTGGGTGGTGATGGTGTCTGCTCGAGACTCAGCAGCCCCACAGGAGAGCATCATTTTAAAAATTAAACTCCAATGAATTTTAACTTAATATTCAACTGTGTGAAGCATTCAAATGCAACGCTTAAATTGTATTTTTTAAAAAGAAACATTTGATGTTGAGATGATACAGGAATTGAAATAATAATAGCTGATAGGATTAAGTGCTGACCACATGCCAAGCACCATTCTAATACACTTAGACTATGGTAACTCATTTCATCCCCACAACTAGCCTATGTGATGAGAATTATTATTATTCCTATTTTACCAATGATGATACCGTGGTATAGAGGGGCCAATAAAAGTCACACCGTAGGTAGCAGTTTGAAGATGGGAGGTTCAAGTCTCCAATCCCAAAGATTGCTTGATGGCAAAACTCACGTTGTAAGTAGATCCTGAATATGAAGGTTGGCTGGCTGCCCTTGGGTAGCTGTTTCTCAAATGGTTAGGATGAACACCGCTAGTATTTGTGTCTGGGATTCTCTTTTTTTCAAACTTTCCTGCTGATTGATCTATTCTTCATGAAGGATTAACTCATTCAAATGACAGAAAGAGGTATAAAGGTAACTTAGAAGGCAAAAGTAGCTCCTTCATTCTTTGGTGTTTTTCATATGGCGTTGGAGAGATTCCATTGATTCTCTAGAGTGAAGTATCTTTAGTTTTACTTTATCCACCCTCCACTTTCTTGGCTTGTTTTGCCTATGTCTACTCAAGTTTGGCAATATTTGAGAGTACTGTCAGCAGTCTCACTCAGTAGTTTAAATGTCCACGAATATAGAAGTATATTTTATTTTACAAAAATGATGGCAATAAGCAAGAATTGAAAGTTATAATTTTCACAAAAATTCTGTTTGCAACAACAGAATTTTTTGAGAGTATTTTGTGTTTGTGAGGTGTATGATAGTGGTCATCGTAGTGACCTAAGATTCATGGATCCTCAGAAGATCTGTGTCATGAAGTTGGCCACCTCCCTGCTGGCTGACATCCCTCCCCAGAGATCTGTGCTTTGACTCAGATCCTAGTTTGTCATCTGTTTTTGGTGTGAAATCTCACCATGAGAAAGAGCCAACCATTAAAATGTTCTGTGAAATTCCAGTATTTTTCATATATACATACTGTGTCTCTGGGTGACATTTTCTGATTGATAAACTTGGAGTAATGGGCTTGTTAGTCTCTTACATATATGGTTATAATGAATTAATTCAGGATCTACTTACAGACCTGGAACTTTTGCAAGACAAAAGCAACAAAGTTTTTGTTTTTCTGTAAGTAGTGACTGGAGACCATTTATTTTCAAATTAGTGAAATGTCATTTCAGGTGCTGCAAGTTTTCCATGCTTGTTTATACATTCCCTGCTAATTAATCCTGAGCTGCATAATATATTTTTTAAAAGAAGAAATTAAAATTCTTATAGTACTTATACAACAACAAAAAGAAAAAAAAACCTGCCTCTTGATGCTGACACAGGTTTTATTATTAGGCATTTGGCAATGCCTCAAAATTAATCTCTCTCTTGCCTTTATTCCCCAATCAAAATTGTATTATCCTCCCCTTTTCCTTCCCTGCCAACTTATCATTTCAAGAAGAAGGAAAATAGTCAGTTGTCAGCTGCCATGTTCTTTGAGTCCAAGCCCACGTGGTCCAAGCCTGCCCATCTGACGCTGGCTTCTCTCTTCCCCTGCTACCACTCCCTATTCTTTTATTTTCCCCTTTTTGTATTCTTGAAGAGTTAAAGGGTAGAAGAGTGCCTTGGATTCTGAAATTGCATCCTGTGGTAAGTGAAAATAATCTTTTCCACAGGATATTTTTAAGACAAGTACTTACTTTTCTTTAAAAAGTTTACCATAAACCAAATCAAATCTTTGCAAATTTGAGAGCTGAAACATAAGAAAGATGTACCAGAATTAATCAAAACACAAAGCTGATTTTTTTCTTTTGACTTTTTCTGAATGTCAGCTTTGAAAAACTATTACTGCTAAGGGCCTGCATAAATGCTACTGATTCAAAAGAAAAAAGAAACAGCCGACACGTTCATTAGGTTGCATTTGTAGTTCTACTGTGAAAAACACCTGTTGGCTTAAATGAGATCCTTGAGTTTTCATAATTTTTTCTCTCAATATGCAAATATCTTCTTTTTCTGTTTAAATGGCATTGCACACTGGTTCTCAGCCCTCTCCTCCCCAAGCTTCAGAATCACCTGGAGAACCAGTAAATCTGCAGATTACTAGTCCCATAGTTTCTGATTCAGTAGGTCTGAGATGGGACCAGAGATTCCAGATTTGTTATCAGACAGAATGATACAGCTGGAAATGTTAGAGAGCATAAAGGAGAAGGCTAGGGAATCACTTGGAATAACAGCCCCAGAGACAAGCCCTGTTAACTATTTGGTGTGCATTTAGTCTTCCATGCACTCATGAGGCAGACACTGCCAGGTACCTGCACATAATCAGGCTTACATTCAAGGCAGCATGTGCTTCACTGAGAAACCAAAGTGTGCAGGCTCTCTTGCAGCTAGGAGGCATTACGTGACACAGTGTTGGCCAATGAAAGATAAGCAGAAGTCTAATGGGGGAGGGTCTTCTCGGAATGCTATCCTCTTCCTCGTTAAAAAACACGTGGGGGTAGCTGGACTGTGCATCTTTGTGCTTTGCCCTTCCCCCTTCCCCCTGCCTGAAGTGTGGGTGTGAATCCTGGAGTGGCAGCTGTCATCCTGTGACCAGACATAGAGGATGATAGTCTGAGGAAATAAAGGGTATTTATTGAGCAGCTGAGCAGCTGCACCAGCTCTGCCCCACCTTCCTTTTTCATGTGAGGAAAAATAACCTGAGGTGTTTAAGCCACTTCAGTTTTTCTGTTACATAGCACCAAACACAATTCTAACAGAAACAATCATATACATATATGCATATATGTATTCAGGTAGTCTCAAGGCAAATGTCATCTTATTGAGTAGTCAGAAGGGCCTCAGACTACTCCATTTACACCAGCACCCTTGAAAATATCTATCTCAGTGACCTGCTCCATTTTTCTTTACAAATGTGATGTATTTGTTTCTTGTTTGTTTCTCTCCACTATAAAGTACACTCCATGAAAATAGGAACTTGAGTTGGTTTGCTGCTACATTTCTGACCCATTGAGATGCTTAAGAAATACTTGTTGAATGAACAAATGAACATAAAAATGAGTTATACTTTCATCTAGATAGTGTTGAATAATGAATTTTTCTCCACTTAACCATATGTGACTTTCCATGTCAATTCATACATACATTTTATATTCTTTCTTTCTTTCTTATTTATTTTTTTTTTTTGAGACTGAGTATTGCTCTGTTACCCAGGCTGGAGTACAGTGGCATGATCTGGGCTCACTGCAACCTCTGTCTGCCTCCTGAGTTCAAGCAATTCTCCTGCCCCAGCCTCCTGAATAGCCGGGATAATAGGTGCCTGGCATTATGCCCAGCTAATTTGTATATTTTCAGTAGAGACAGGGTTTCATGTTGACCAGGCTGGTCTTGAACTCCTGAACTCAGGTGATCTGCCTGCCTCGGCCTCCCAAAGTGCTAGGATTACAGGCATGAGCCACCGCACCCGGCTCGGCCTCTATATTCTTTTAAATGTCTGCATAGTATTTCATTGTTTGGAAATACTGTGCTATAATTGTTTTTCCCCCAATCCTCCATTAAAAGACATTCAAGTTCACATTTTTCCTTTGCATATGAAGAAACCTACAATTCCTGAGTTTTGCACTGAGAAGGTGAAACTTGATCACTCCTGTCCCTTCTACTCACAGATTGTCCCAGGATGATTAACAATGGGAACAAGGAAATCCACATCTGTAGTGTTTGGTCTGGCTTTGCTAGCTTGAAGAAGGGAATTTCAATAATTGATAGTATATTTCACCAAATTGGGTGATTTAAAAAATCACCGTGTGTGTGGCTCCTATAGTTCAGTCCAGAAAAATTTAGCCTTTTTTCACAGTCTAGCATAAAGAGGTCATATTTTCATAGACTTTTTGGGAAATCCAGTCTTCTCTCTCTTAGGAGCAAAAAGACACATATCTCCCCCAAAAAGCTAATTTTCAGAGATGTTTTAGTCTCAATCCATATAGAAAATAATTAAGAAGAATTAAAAAGAAAACAATTCTCCAATGACATGATATTCCTTAAAATAAACCCAATTTCCTGTACTAAACACATCACTTAACCTAACTGCATTTGAGTTAATGGCATCCTCATAGGGTTTTCTAAGAACAACGGTTGGGTATTGCTCTATATTTACATAAATAAAGGGATCATTTTGGTAATTTTTCCCCAAATAAAGGAAGCTGGCTGCAAAAGTGCATTGATCTCTTTTTACCTCTAGAGAAATAAATTGCAAGCAATTTAAAATTAAACTTTTTCAGCTTCAAAATACTTTAAACCTCACTCCAATAAACTTATAACTAGTTTCCCTTTTTGCTTTTGCTTCTACGAATTCAAACTAAACTTGCTTCCCACTATTGATTAACCAGCAGGACTTTATGACACAAGATTGCATAACTCATTAGCCCTTAACTATACATGAGGAGAAATTTAAGACATTCAAATGGGCAAAAGTCTTTACTGGATATCCTTTCAAGGGAGCCCCTGGGGATTATCTGATCCTATGGGAGCACACAACCCTGTTGATTTTACAACTCCCTGGAAAAGTTACAGAAAACTGACAGCAGTGCAAATCATTGTTGTCCATAGGAACATACACAGTTTGTCTGCAGAATGCAATTGATTATTGCTTTACGGATAAACCAGTTTTTGCAAATTCATTTCAACATTTCTTTACTGTATGCAAATTTGTAGTTCTTTGACTTCTTTAAATAAGCTGTTGTATCTCATTGATTCTCTCACTTAATTTATCTTTGGAATGTGTTCATTTTATATTTTTGTGTGAATCATAATTTTGCCTTCTTTGAAAATCCCTTTTTAAACTGCATCAAACTATATAACCTTTCTTTTTTTCTCTTCATTTTGATTTTATTTAAAAAATAAAATGTACTTTTTGAATTGTAAAATTAATATATATTATTTAAAAAAATTGGATAATACAAAAAAGAATATAGAATGAATTCAAATCACTGGTAGTGATTTGAATCCACTATCCACATCTACACATTACTAATATTTTGAATTACCTCCCACTATTCTTTCTTTTTTAAGTTAAAAGTTAATTTTTATCAAAGTAACACATCTATGTGGTTTAAAAAGTCAAAGAATACTACAAGGAAATATTTATAATGCAAAAGTAGGAGTTTCGTGCCCCAGCCTTCCCCAACCCCAACAGTCCCACTTTAACTCTTTGGCAGCATCCCTATGTATTCATGTCCATGTCTTGAAATTATATGCTCATCTTGCTATTTTTTTAATTTCAGTTTTAGATATTAACTATTGACTTCCCATTTTGGTAAATGAGGACCAATCTCTCTCCACTGCCTTTTGATCATTTCCCCATTCCCCATTTCCCTAACTCAATTATATCTCAGTTTTTAGTTAAATCAAGCAATTCAAAAGTTAGCACTTACATTATTTTGACTATGCAAATATTATTTGCTTCTGAGCATACAATGGCTAAACCATGTTCCCTTTCTCATCTACTCTTTGTTTTTCCTGGAGTTAAAACCTGCTTAATTTTTTAATCAGCCTAATTTTCTGTGTCATTACAATTTTCCTTGAGTGCTCTATATTTTTGTCACATGGCTATCAATAATTTTTTTTTCTTTTTTGAAACAGGGTCTTGCTCTGTTACCCAGGCTGGAATGCAGTGGCATGATCATGGCTTGCTGTAGCCTCCACCTTCTGGGCATTCCTCCCACCTTAGCCTCCTAAGTATCTGGGACTACAGGTGCATGCCACCACACCCAACTAATTTTTTTTTTTTTTTTGAGACGGAGTTTCGCTCTTGTTGCCCAGGCTGGAGTGCAATGGCACGATCTCGGCTCACTGCAACCTCCGCCTCCTGGGTTCAGGCAATTCTCCTGCCTCAGCCTCCTGAGTAGCTGGGATTACAGGCATGCGCCACCATGCCCAGCTGATTTTTTGTATTTTTAGTAGAGACGAGGTTTCACCATGTTGACCAGGATGGTCTCGATCTCTTGACCTTGTGATCCACCCGCCTCAGCCTCCCAAAGTGCTGGGATTACAGGCGTGAGCCACCGCGCCCAGCGAATTTTTAAGGTGTTTTTTTTTTTTTTTTTTTAAGAGATGGGGTCTCATTATATTGCCTAGACTGATCTCAAACTCCTGGCGTAAATGTTCCTCCCATCTTGTTCTTCCGAAGTGCTGGAATTACAAGCATGAACCACTGTATATGGCCAATAATTTTTTTTATATATTCACATATATCTACTCCATTTTTTCCCCTGGAGGTCTGTCTCATGGAGCTTTCTATCCTCCATTTTTGAGACTGGGTAACTGAAGCATAGCCATTATCCTGGGACTTCCCTTTACTGTCATCTAAGGAATTCCTCTCTTTTTTGTTGAGTCCTTCCTTATCTGCATTCTATGTCTTCAACTTGCCTGGTTTTGTTTAAGCCAGCAGCATCTTCCTGAGAAGGAATATAAGGGGAGTCAAGCTCTAAACACCTTAAATGTCTGAAAATGTCTTTATTCTACCCTCCAGATGATTTGTAGCTTAGTTGTTGTACAATTCTAGATTTGAAAATATTTTCCCTAAAAAAATGTGAAGCTATTACTCCATGGGTTCTAGCTTCCAATGTTACTGTTGAGAAGTCTAAGGAAAAAAAAGTCAGCATTTGTATAGCATTCGCTATGGGCCAGGCTCTATTTTAAGTGTTTTAAATCCATTATGCCAGATAAATGGGAGGTAGTCTTATTATTTCTATTTTAGAGATGGAGAAACTGAAGTAAGAGAGGGTCAGTAATTTACCCAAAATCACACAACTACTAACTGAGTTGCAAGCCCAGGTAGTTTGGTCCAGAGGCCATGTTCTTAACCACTGTGCTATCTTACCTGTAATGTCATTCTCTTTCCCAGTACTTTCTATGTGACTTGTGTTATCCTTCTAGGAGCATTTAGGTCTTCCATTTGTCATGTTAGGTTCTCAGTGGACCGTTACCCTCTGGAGGCATGTTTCCTTTCATTCTAGAAAATTTTCTTTTATTATTAACTATTATTATTTGATAATTTCCTTCTCTCTGTTTCTCCTATTTCTATTTTGCAACTCCTATTATTCAGATATTGGACTTCCCAGGTTGATTTTTTTTAATGTTCTTATCTCTTCTTTCCTATTTTCTGACTCTTAAACATTTTGTTTCACTTTCTGAAAGATTTTATTGTCTTTATCTTCTAATATTCTGAATGAGTTTCCATTTTTATCATATTTTTAATCATCAGGAATCCTTTCATGTTCTCCAATTGTTCTTTTATTAAATTCTGTTCTTCCTTATCTCTCTGAGAATATTAGTTAAAAATGTTTGTTAAAATGTTCTTTGATTCCTTTCATTTTCTCTTTCCTCCTGGTCCCCTTGTTTGCTCAGTCTGTGTCTTTCGCCAAGTGTCTGGTTGTTCTTTCATATTTAAGAATGAGATGCTAAAAGCTCACTTGAAGTTCTGTAAACAAGGGCAAGAATTGTTGATTGGCAGGAAGAGAATAAGCAGGTGGGTGCCAGCTTTTTGTTGGGAGAACCTTAGATATGAGCATCACAGGATATACCCCTGGGCTGTTTGGGTCTTCCAGGCCTCCTGTCTGTACTCATATTCCCTGTTGCTGATGTTCTGAGACCTGGGTAGGAGAAGGGGCCCAGGGCTCGTGGCTATGTGGGCTTTCATTTCATATTCCTGGCTTTAGCTTCACGCTTATCCCACACTGCAGCGCTCTTACAAGGTTGGTGTCTTCTAGGTTGAGTCTCTCCTTTCAATCCCTCCAAAAGTAAATCTCCTGAGTCTTTTAGGAGGCTGCTTGAGAAACCCTGTCCTCCGGCTGTATGTGGTGGGGAAGAGGTTCAATGCTTCTGAATAAAGGCTGTGAAATCCATGTCTCTGTCCAGCTTCCTGCCTGACATCTGCTTCCGCTAGCATCTGTCTTCTCCCAGTGCAGGGTCTCCAGGGCTCTGTTCAGTGAGTTGGCTTACATTTTACTGGCCCTGGGTTGTAACTTCATTCATTTTCATCTTGTCTTGCAGGCTGGAGTGCAATGGTGAGATCTTGGCTCACTTCAACCTCCACCTCCTGGGTTCAAGCGATTCTCCTGCCTCAGCCTCTGAGTAGCTGGAATTACAGGTGTGCGCCACCACGCCCAGCTAATTTTTGTATTTTTAGTAGAGATGGGGTTTCACCACGTTGGCCTGGCTGATCTCAAACTCTTGGCCTCAGGTGATCCACTCACCTTGGTTTCCCAAAGTGCTAGAATTACAGGGGTGAACCACCATGCCCAGCCCTTTGTGATCACTTCTTAATGCCTTTGTGGAACCAGCTCAGTGGTTGGGATACTTTTACAGGTGAGTGGGCTTTGAAGCATAAGGCTCTTCAGGGCAAGCCCCTTAGGAGCAAAGCAGCCTTATAAAGATATAAGGCAATGCTGACCTCTTTCATGGCGTGGGTCTCCCCTCTGGGAGGCAGCCCCTGCTGACTGCAGGGATAGCTCAGAAGAATTTGGTGGCCAGGAACATCCTCTGTGCTGAGCACACCCTCTAGTCCTTTGCCATGCAGCTGTGGCTATTTGCATAGACCTTGCTATTTATAACTCTGCATATTTGCTCAGAAAGAACCATCTCATTTTCTGTCTGCAGCTGCCCACACAGGTCTGGCTGCCACTGGGGTTTTCCAGCAGGCCACCATACCGCCACGTCACTTCAGAGCATCTTTCGTGGGTTCTGCCTGGCTCTCCTGCCCTCATGATGTTCTGTGGTTTCACTTTGGCTCATTCATTCATCTCACAGCCATGCATTGAGCATCTATTATGGGCCAGACACTGTCCAAGGCCCTGGGAAAACTAAGGCACTTGTGCTACAAATCCCTCCCTTGAGTAGCTTGCAGGCTATGAGGAAGACTGCAATGAGGTAATTTACTGTGCAGGTTCTTGGCCTTTGGTGTTAGTTTCTAGCTTATCTTCCTCTGTTTTCAAAGCAGATGCTTGGTGGGAACCTGCCATGCTGCAAGCTTGTTTTTATCTTTCCATTCACTGTCAAACTCTACCACATGACTGCACCTACTCATTAAATGCCCTCCAGCCTGGCTTCCTGACTTGAACACCAGTCACTCATGCTGGCTCCCCTCCATTCATCTTGATGTTTCAGTTCTCTTTTGACTGTGAAGATCTAGTGTTGGACCCAGTGGAACACCTGTGTGTCTCTGCACATGGCACCCGTGCTGGATGGCCTCACTCCTGCCAGCCTCCCCTGCTCTGTTCTCTCTGACGTGGGTTCCATCACCTCCTCTTCCCTTGGGCCCCAGGAGCCCTGACTTCATCCTCATCTTCCTTCTCTCCAGTTCTCAAATCCAGCCAGTTCCAGGCCGTCGTGGTCCCTCTCATCTCTGGAGGATTCATTTGGCAGGCATCATGACTTACCTTGTGGTTTCCCAGGGAGTGCTGTTGATTCGTAGAGTTATTTTTGTTGCCTAATAATTTGAGTTTTCATGCAGATCGTGAATCGTCCTTGTTCTCAGAGCTAATAAGCAGCCCCTTCTGGCTGAGGACTGACAATAGATATTTTCCCTTCTCTTCAGCTAGTTAGCTAGTGTGCCAGGCCTGGCCTGCAAGCTCATCCCTTCCTAGCTCTGCTGTGTAATGCAGGAGGCTGGCCCTTGTGGACTGGTTCTTAGGATCCGGTGTCAGCTGGTTTCTGTCTGAGTTTGGCCAATGGAAGGCACCAATGGGAACTGTATGGTGAGAGGAAGAGAGAAGCCATGATGTTTCACTCTGCCCTTCCCTGTCTTAAATGGTATCTATGGCTCCAGCCCTTACTGATCAGGGCCCTGTGGTTCTAGCTTCCACAGGGTGACCTGGCTTCTGGCTTCTGATAACACCACCTCCTCCTTTGACTCTCCACTTTAGGGACGGTATAGCTCCCTATCCCTGCTCATCTCTGGGTTGTGTCACCGTCTCCTAGTAACTGCTCAGCTTTGTTGTCTCCTGAGAAACCAAAATACTCAGAGTGGTTTTGGTTCCCTGGCTGAATCATGGCAGACATGGTTATTTCTGCCTTCTTTCCTTCCCTCCCTCCCTCCTTCCCATGTTCCTCCTTTTTTCCTTCCTTTCTTCCAATTAGTTATCTATCGCTGCATAACAAATTACTCTAAAACCTAGACAATAAGCATTAATGAGATCATAGGTCCTGTAGGTAAGGAATCTGGGCCTGGCTTAGCTGGGCACCCCCGGCTCAAGTTGTCTCATGCAGTCAAGTTGTTGGTAAGGGTTTTGGTCTTATCTGAAAGCATGACTTGTGAAGGGGCTTCACCCCCACGATCACTTGCTTGGTGGTCCTTGGCCCCTTGCTATGTGGCCTTTCCACAGGACCGCCTTGTGATGTGGCAGCTAGTTTCCACCAAGGCGAGAAATTGTAGAGACAGAGAAGGGGAGAGAAAGCCCGACACAGAAACCACTGTCTTTTTATAGCCTAATCTTGGAAGTGGCATCCCATCTCTTTTTCTGTATTCTGTTTTCTAGAAGTGAGTTAATAATAAGGCCAGCCCATGCTCAAGAAGAGACTACAGGAGGGTATGTATACCAGGAGGTGTTGATCATTGGAGATCATCTTAGAGACTTCTTGTTTTTCTTTCCTCCTTCTCAACCTCCCTCCATCCCGTCCTTTCTTCTTCCTTCCTCTCCTTCCTTCTTCCCTCCTTCACTCCCTCTCTCCCTCCCTCACACTCTTCCATTTTTCTCTCCTTCCTCCATCCTTCCTACCCTCCTTCCCTTTTTCCCTCCCTCCCCCTTCCCTCCTTTCTTTCTGCTTTTTTCCCTTTTTACTTCCTTTCTTTTTTCCTCCCTTTCTTTTTTCCTCTCTCTCTTGCCTCCTTCTTTCTTTCCCTTCTTGCTTCCCTCTCTCTTTACCTCCCTCCCTTCCTCCTTTCCTTCCTCCTTCCTTCCTTCTTTCCAGAAGTGGTAGAAATCATAAGGAGATTGTTTTGGATCTTGTGCCCCAGATTGTCTTTCCAAAGCCAACTCCTGCCTTTTGAAGCCTGCATACTTCTTTGTCTTTCCCAACACCATCGGCAAGATATAAATGAAATGGATGTCTGTGGGCTGGTTTGGGAAGACCATTTGTAATACTGCACATATGGGAACTTGTACTCGACACTCTATATTCCAAATATATAAGGGAATTTTTTTGACACAACCTATTTGTAAATTGCCAATTCACTGGAATAACAACAATTGCAAGTCTGTTTTTGAGAGACCATTTGACTATTAAAATCAGAGAGATTGTCACGCTTTTCCTGATTGGTTTAATTTCACCTGGGACTGATATTAAAGGAAGTACATTGTTTGCATTTCGGATACAGGTTCTTCAGTGTACCCATCTGCTAAGGATGAACTGAAGCATGGAAGTAAAAATAAGGGCAATATTATTTCTTCAAAGGTACTCATCCCTTTTGGAAATGGTGCTTAATTCTCTTTCTTTAAATGTCAAGAAGTGCTGATGTCATCAGTAGGAAATCTAGTTTATGGACCTTCCCCCACAATGATAGCAGTCACTCCTGTGAAATGACACCTCTTTGCTAATACTGAGTTGTGGGGTGCTACACTGAGTCATTCAAAGAGGAGCTGAGAAATGAAACAAAGATTACATAGACCAGCCATCTACCCAGCTGTAAGATTTGGTATTCTATTTTCTACTGCGGATTGATTACTCTCTATTTCATGGCAATTTCTGTGTCAGTCTTTGAAAAGAAGTAAAACAATATAATAAGAGAGTAACGATATCTTGTAATTGTTGATTCCTTCACAAACATTGGGATGGATTAAATGCTGACATATTTGCCATAAATACAGATATGGATGCCTGCCATTGCGAGAGTCACCCATGTATCTGCCAAAACAAACATAGTTAGGCACTATTTAAGATATCTGCCTTCAGAAAGCACAGAACTAAACCATTTTTTACAATTGATTTTTAAAGTTTGTAATCAAACCCTCTCATCTGTTCTTCCTATTTCCCAAAAAGGCTGTTCTAGGAGTCAGGACGTTCACTGTGCTTTGCTGAAGCAGGGTGGACCTAGGGGAGGGAGGCAGTGCTGCCTAGGGGTTTCTGGAAAGGAATTGCATAGCTTGGAAAGTGAGCCAGAAACCCACACTCCAAGGCAATTTCATAACGATCACAGCCGGAATTTTTGTGGCAATTTTGCATATATGACTTTCATATCTAATTTTCAGTGCTTCTGCACATGTGGTCCATATGTTTACCCCAAAGCATTTCTTGCCTCCAGCCGGAATATGCTCGGAAATGACCTATGACATTTTCACATTCACAAACTAAAAGTACCAATATTATCCCTCAGTGTATCCACAAATGTTGTCTCTTTCCTTAGTGTCATTTTCTGTTTGGTTGCCATTTCACAGGAATGGGTTGAAAGATGCCCCCAAGGTGAACTTCATGAATCCCAGTAAAGCAAAGAGAGCCAATGTAAAGACAGAGGCCAATTGTTGTAAAAGGTCACAGCTGCTCTCATCAGCTGACACGTGAACCGCTGAAAAGGTACCCTATCAATGAAAAGAATAACATGACAGCAAAATCAGGCACACTAACATCATCAGTTCCATATCCTGCGCAGGTTTGCAGCCTGCCTTACTGCTGGTGAGGCAGAGAGAGACAGAGAGAGAGAGAGAAAGAGGCAGAGACAGAGAGATAGAGACACAGACAGAGTATTTGCTTTGGCTGGAGGGGACTTTTTTTCTACAGGATAAAAATAGGTGAAACAGGAAGGCACCCATGCTTTTATTGAAAGAAAGTATGCTGGTTGTTGAGATTTAGGGCTACATTTTTAAAGACAAACTTCTCTTACTGGAATTATTACTCTTACAGGGGTGGTGAGGTCAGAGTCAACTGTAGTTTCTATGGGTGCAGGCTTGATGGGGAGCCATCTGCGAATGATAGGCTGTGAGGTGGCTGAGCTTTGCAGAGGACGTCCTAGCCTCGCTGTGCAGTGGCTGAGCTTTGCAGAGGACATCCTAGCCTCACACTGATGCTGCTTGGCTTTTTCTGTCAGATGCATCCCACTTCTTATCCATACCTCAATGGAGTCCCCTCATGTGTAACTGAGGGGCCGCTTTGGATACAAGAGCGGCTCACGTGCACTTCTTTGACCATGGAGGCTTAACTAAAGATCTTTGGAAGGACTGGTTGCTCAGGTTTTTTTCTATTACATTAAAAACATAAGTAAAGAGAAGTTTACATGAGCTAGCACATTAGAGCCAAGTTACAGATGTAATTTAAAACAAACATTATACATATCTGCACACATACACACATATACATATAAACATACAATATACGTATATATGGACTTAACCCTCTAGACACTGGATTTTGAAACTGAAAATGGTATGTATACAGGGATTTGAGGAATGACATTCTATTTAATTCTAATTTGAGTGACTTTAACTTTCTACCATTAAAAAAAAAACCTACATGTTTTCGTAACAGCATGTACTGTTCACAGTACTGGCACAGCATTTTGCAAGAAGAGTGTTTATTATTAATAATTAGCTAAGTTAGATGATTTTGCTACCAGAGTTTTGGTCTTGGCCCTGCCACTGGGCAGTAACTGTGTGACCTTGGCCAGATCACTTAACCTTCTTGGCTTTGGTTTCCTGCTCTATCTATAACACATGAGGATTAAAATAGATCAGTGAGTCTCAAACTATAGGCCTCAATCCACTAGTGAATCAGGAAACCAATTGGTGAGTTATGATCAGCATTAAAAAATAAAAAGAGGCTGGGCGTGGTGACTCACACCTGTAATCCCAGCACTTTGGGAGGCTGAGGAGGTGGATCACAAGGTCAGGAGATCAAGACCATCCTGGCCAATACGGTGAAAACCATCTTTACTAAAAATACGAAAATTAGCCAGGTGTGGCAGTGCAGACCTGTAGTCCCAGCTACTCAGGAGGCTGAGGCAGGAGAATGGCTTGAACCTGGGAGGCAGAGGCTGCAGCAAGCCAAGATTGCGTCATTGTACTCTAGTCTGGGTGACAGAGCGAGACTCCATCTCAAATAAATAAATAAATAAACAGAAATGAAAAAATAAAAGAATAATGCTAGACCACATTACATGTCATATTACATATTATTGTTACCAAAAGTTGTCATTTCAGTTAAATCTCTCTTTATATGGTTATGTGTATATAGGGTTGCAGTGTGAAATTTTCTTTTTACCACGGGGTATGGTAAAAGAGTTTGAAAACACTGAAATAGATGATCTCCGGGATTCTTTCAGGCTGAAAAATCCAAGACTTCCTGAAACGGGCACTCCTAGCCACATGCATCGGTAACTATCATCAAAGTGCTCAGAGCATGGTTGAGAAAGCAGGAGTGGAGGAGTGTGTGTAGCCTCAGCCCCATGGGGGGGGCACCATTAGCCTACTGAGAAGAACCCTTGAGAGAGGGAGTACGCACTCCAACACCAGGGAGAAAAGCACCCCGGGCTCCAGTGGATCCTGATTGTATCCACCAGGATACTGCTTAGATTACAGTGTCAGCTGCCTCTTAGTCCTTCCCACGCCTCTTTTCCTCCCCTCTCCCTTCAATTCTCTCCCTCCTATCCAAAAGAGCATGCAGGAGGGAGACATGATTAAGGTTATTGTTGCAGTGATCTCAGGCACAAGAAAGAAGCACCACTGCATTTTTCCTCTTGTTCTCACTGAAAACCCAGAATACAAGGCCATCTCTAAAAAATGTCAGAGATCATCGAATGGCTGACAACCTGCAAAGCATGCATTTGAAGATCATGTGACTTGTCCCCCAAAAAATCTTTGCACAAAATGTTGACCTGGTTCCATTTATTCTGAAAGAGATTCAGTCTTGACAGGACAACTCTCATTATTGCTAACAGAAAACATCTCACAACTGAACTAAACAGCAAAATAATTTGTGGGTGGCAAATCCCTCTCTTGTTTCTTGATGGAGGACTGGGTCTGGGAGGAAGGAAGAAGATGAGTGTCCTCCCCTACCCTAATTTTCTCCCTAAACTTCATAACAATAGGTAGTTGGTGTTATGCGGTCTTTCTCTGACTCACCATGTGAAGGGGTGTCTTTTTACGCAAAGGTGCCATATGGACTAGCAGTGGTTCTGGCTATAAATTATTGATTGCAAAACCCTGTGATAGGTGTCAGAGGGAGGTATGTTGAAAGCATAAAGGAGAAAGCAACTGAATGGTGCCTGGTAAGTCAAAAGAAAGTTTGAATTCCAGGCAGAAGAAGCAGAACACTGGAACATCTGGGGTTCTGTATCATGCAAAAGGCTTTTTCTCCACTGATTGGAGAGCCGATGTCATGGAGAGTTGCAATCAAAACCTGTCAGTGAGCAGAAATAAGCCTGAGGATCAGTACCAACTTCAATAATGCAACTCATATTTAATAGGCAAAATTGAATCCAGAGCAGAGCTATCCCCACTATTGTTTGGCAAACTTGAACTGAGTTGCGTTGAGAATGCATTCATCAGCTTTTGATTTAACAAGAGATTCCTTGATCCTGAGTAAATCAAATACTTTACTGTGACATTCACAATAGATGAAGAAATAAAATTATAAAAAGCAAAACTTATCGGAAGATTAAATGAGTTTATAAGCCATTCTCTTCCCTTTTCCTCTTCTTTCATTATCTCAGTGAAACACACTTTCTGTGTTAAGATTTTAGAAAGTACATATGATTCTGCAGTCTATATTTAAAAGGATATTGCTTAAAAAGGCATATGTGTTTCTGATATAGATTTTTGGTGAAGGTGACTTTTCTACAAAAAGATAATCAAATTAAGAGGAAGATGAAGTTGGTGGTGGTTGAGGAATATAAAGAAAGGAAAACATTGAGTTTGATGATATGACTCACTATTTTATATGCTTTAAATAAGGAGGTTTCACACAGTTGCCTAACAGACTGTTTCTTTACAAAATAAAAATCCCCACAATGAATGTCAGGCTACAACAGACATCAGAAAGCAAAAGTAGGCTTTTCCTATTATACTAGAGGGCAGCATTAGAATATCATTGACTGTGTTAGCACCCCTTGGGTAATTCCATAACCCTTTACTGAGCGCAATTATTGGTTACATGACAAAGGCTTAGGCAAGTTATGTGACGCATGTCTGGTCTTTACTCCCTTTGTTTACATTGTTCACTCTAAGCACACATATCCATTCATCAACTATTTATAGAATGCCTACAATGTGTGTGTGCTGCTGTCTGGGGACAACGCGGATGAAAGACAAAGCTCCTGCCCTCAGTAAGCTTACAGTCTCGGGGAGAAAAAAACATTGAGTAAACATATACTATGTTGGATGGGAAGAAGTCAGGGGAGTGGGCTGGGGAGCTCTGAGCACTAGGGTGGGTAGGTCATTCCATATAGTTCCAAGCACTGTTTCAAAAATGGTTGCTATATGATTATTTTACTGCTAAAGATAAAGAAAAATCTTTGTTGCTAATGAAGAGAAGCAAGAGGGTGGGTGGGGAAGCTATAAAAGCCAAGAAAATAGGCACTTGTCTGCACCTCTTAGCCCAATGGAGATTGGAGCTGGAAAGAAGGCACCAAGCAGGAAATAAAGAGAGTGACCTGAAAACCAGGGATGAGCATTCTAAGAGCTTAGAATCTGGTCTTTCCTTTCAGAGAACCGCGCTACAGCTTCCCTACAGAGTTCATGGGGTTTCCATGTCTCCAGGCAAGAGGGGCTACAGGAGACACAGGCTCTGCCTCATGTTAGGGCAGGAAGAACAAAAGGGAGGTAACAGAGTGAGATCAATGTAAGTAACTGGGGTGCCAGGCAGAGGTCTATTTTGTAGGATTGCCAGCAACTGGAGGGAGGGCCCTGCAGACATCCCCATTTTGAGAGTTGATCTTCCAAACCTCTCTTCCCTTGTGAAGAAAAATCTGAGATCAGAACAGAACCTGGAGTAAAGACTAACAATTCTCAGGAATGTACTATCATTTCCATAGGACCTCAAATTGAGAGCTAGAGAGCTTGAGGATCCTTGTGCATGTGGCTGTGTGGTTTGGTGGAGGCGAGTGATAGTGGTAGACTTCTCTTTAAAAAGTACCGTCAAGGGGGCTTGTTTTTTTTTTTTTTTTTGAGACAGAGTCTTGCTCTGTTACCCAGTCTGGAGTGTAGTGGCATGATCTCGGCTCACTGCAGCCTCCACCTCTCAGGTTCAAGCAATTCTCCTGCCTCAGCTTCCCAAGCAGCTGGGATTATAAGTGTGCACTATCACTCCAGGCTAACTTTTTGTATTTTCAGTAGGGATGGGGTTTCACCATGTTGGGCCGGCTGGTCTCGAACTCCTGACCTCAGGTGATCCACCTGCCTCGGCCTCCCAAAGTGCTGGGATTACAGGCATGAGCCACCATGCCTGACCCACCTGTACATTTTTAACAGAGTATTAGTAAATTGTACTATAGATTTCATCTATAAGATCAGCATCTACAGGGTAAAATGAATATTGATTATTAAGTTTAAAGGTTAGTAGCTATAGTTTTTCTGAATATAATTTTAGAAAAATTAAATAGGGCCGGGCGCGGTGGCTCAAGCCTGTAATCCCAGCACTGTGGGAGGCCGAGGCGGTTGGATCACGAGGTCAAGAGATTGAGACCATCCCGGTCAACATGGTGAAACCCCGTCTCTACTAAAAATACAAAAAATTAGCTGGGCATGGTGGTGCGCTCCTGTAATCCCAGCTACTCAGGAGGCTGAGGCAGGAGAATTGCCTGAACCCGGGAGGCGGAGGTTGCGGTGAGCCAAGATCGTGCCATTGCACTCCAGCCTGGGTAACAAGAGCGAAACTCCGTCTCAAAAAAAAAAAAAAAAGAAAGAAAAATTAAATAGCTTGGAATTTTAACAGAATTCCCCAGTTATTTGTAAATTAAGATACCCGTAATGCCACTTGATGAATATTTTTTTCATGTAGATGGAAAGTTTTGCACTTAATTTATTTTACCTTCAGACTTTGAAGCAAGCACCTTTTGTGTGCAAATTGAAAGCAATTTGATTTACATCTCTAATCAAGCTCCTTGACTTCCTCTAGCTTGGAAACAATGATCTCTTTTGAATATTTAGTTTAGAGCACTCTATTTGGAAAAGAATCTTTAGGAAAATCTTTCCCTTTAGTTGGTCTGTTTCAGGAGAGTCCACAAACAAATATGTCTAAGCTGCTTTCAGGAACAAACTGTCTTTTACAATCTCCTGTTCAATTAAACTAAACAAACACACTGGCTAAAGACAGGCTCACTGGGCAGGATTTTGAGTTAGGCTTCAGTCTACTTCAGATTCTCATTCTCCTTGAGCTGTGATTCTTACATGCATGTAGGCTCCTCTCTGGAATTTCGAGAGTGGCTGGTCAGCATGCCACATTCTTGACTTATGCTGTCTGGGGCAATAGTTCCCTTTCTTCGGCTAACCTGCACAGATGATGGCCTCCCTTGGGGCATCAGCTTTGACTCTTGACCTTCTGTGGAACTGTGACATGGTAAAAGCCCCATAAAACTGCATACCTCAACCATACCTCGGCTTTCTGTTGAAACTGCTCTCTGTAACACTGATGTGACAGGCAAGCAGTCCAAACCCACGCCATCTTGGCCCCTGCGACTTGTAATAAGTAACTAAGTTCTGTAACTTCCACCCTCCCCAGGCAGTATGTAAACTAACTCTTATCTTGACTTGTGTGAACCACTTAAGTGACAATCGGAATGTCCAAAGCTCCTCGCCCCCACGCCCGCCCAGGAGGTGGTTTACCGGCATAAAAGGTCTTGACATCCTCCTTTCGGGGCCACGGGTTAGAGAGACACAAGTCCTCCATGGCTGCTGGCACTTTTGTCTCAGTGGTGATTCTGTGCTCGCTTGCTTACAACAGAGCCAGCTATGAGCTCAGTGAGAGGGTTTATGTGGGCCTGGGAAGATGTGGACAGGTCTCTTGCCTTATGAGTGACATTAACATCAGCTTGTCTTCTTCCTTAGATGGATGACATCATCTCTAACATGAAATCTACCCAATTTTTAAAAGTTCCCAACTTCATGGAGAAAGCGGCTAAACAATAACCTTTCTTTCCCACTGAGAAATAATCCTTTATGAAACACTATGCTAATGTCAACTATTGGATAAAGTTTATCCAATTTTCTTGTTTCTCTTTCTCTTCCTTCATATTTGATCTACTACGCTGGGCTTTACCTCAAGCTTATATACCTTATTTGAATGATATCTGATCTGATATCAAGATCAGATTGCATGGATAACTGTCTTTGTAGAAATTACCTATAAATAGGCCTTTATATCTCTCTTTTCAAATATATATGAATATATATATATGTTCATTCTAGTTTAAATATGTACATTAGGTTTGTAACCAAACACTAGTTTCTTATAAAGTTTCTAATTTCTACTTTAATGTCTTTGACAGCAATGTTCTTGTATTTTAACATCAGTTTCTGTAGCAGGATTATAATGCAATTCTTAAAAAAGGTTCAACTCATAATAAATAGCCATTTTTGTAGGTCAAAAAGGGTCAAATATTGGCAATTTAATATGGTTCAACCTGGTATAATGTCCATCATTCAGCAAAGACTTGAGTGCCTTAGGTCAACTGTCATGGGAGGTTCAAAAATGAGAATGACATAGCTCCTCCTTGGAGTTTCTAGTCTGTACACCACAACTACAGTACCAAGGAGAAAGTGATTTTCTTTTAAGAAAGGAAGAGCAGAGCAGCTTTCTGGTTTGGAGGAGGGGACCATGGTTTTCAATGGCAGTTCCTTACATCATTGCACTGCCTCAAAGTCCACAGAATCCCATTCCAAAGCCCTGTCCCTGAGAACCATAGGTTCCCTAATGTCTCCTGAGCCAGGGTCGGATTAATTAGTTGGGCATTTAAGTACCTATCTGAAATTATTTTTTTCCCTGATGTCTATACGACTGCTTTCACATCAATTTCTGCTTGTCCTCCTGCTGGAATGTTCTTCCTTCCTGTTCAAAGGCAGTAGAGTGTTGTAGTTAAGAGCATGGCCAATGGACACCTATTGTCTGGGTTTAAATCCTAGCTGTGTCAGTCCTGGCAAGTTTGATCACTAAGTGCCTCGACTTAACTGTGAAAGAGAAACACTATTAGTGTGACCTCAGAGGACTGTGTATATTAAATAATTTATCACATGTAAGCACCAGAACAGAGCCTGATGCAGAGTAAGCACCCAGTAAATGTTGTCTATTATTACAATTTCTGCATTTCCAGGTCTCACTCATCTTTCAAGCTTCCAGGCAAGAACCACGTTCTCCCTAAGGACTCCTCCAGAGTCTTTGCTTTCCCTGGTTTCCCACAGCACATTTGTAATTGTTGAATGACACTTTTTATGTTGTTTTTAAGCATCTATATCTCATCTCCTCTACTAACCAGTAAATGTTTGAAGCTAGGAGCCTTCAATGCAATACTGTCATGCAATTCTGATACTGCTTTCCCAGAGGAGATGCAGGTGCCACAGGTTAAGGGCACAGCCTTGGGCAGAACTGCCCTTACTTCAGATTCAGACACAAGCTGCACTTTGGGAAGTGTCGAGACCACTTGTACTTCTGACAAACTGGCTACAAACTGAGGTTCCGGTGACCCCATCAAGTTTGATAACACTCACAGAATTCAGGGAAGGGCTGTACTTAACTGTACTTAAAATTACAGTTTTATTATTAAACATACAAATCAGGATGAACTAAATGAAGAGACACATAGGGCAAGGGTCTCAAATGTAGAGCTACTGTGCCCTCTCAGTGTAGACTCAGAATGTGAGTTTTCTGGGCATGATAATATGTGAGTTTTCTGGGCACGATGATATGTTCAGGAAGCTCACCTGAGCTTTGTGTCCAGAATTTTCATTGGGGTTTTGTTAGGTAGGCATGATTAAGTGAATCATTAGTCACA
Source organism: Cebus imitator (assembly GCF_001604975.1). NCBI lineage: Eukaryota > Metazoa > Chordata > Mammalia > Primates > Cebidae > Cebus > Cebus imitator. Next base: position 10,233,475 of record NW_016107360.1, on the reverse strand, counting down.
TGATTGAATTCAAGCTCCAGTCCCCTCCCTTCCCTGGATATCTCCTGGCTTAAAGCCTCATCACATAGTTGGTCTTTCCATCATGACTAGCCCCATCCTAGGTCATCTCCTTATCATAACTCAAGTGGGTCTCGGGACCCACCATGAATAACCAAGGCACTCCTTTCTCTCAGAAAACTCTAAGGATTTAGAAGCTCCCAGGAGCCCAGGAAAAAGACCAGACAAATTCGTTATTACAGAATAGGAGGCTGGATTGCAATGGCTCATGCCTGTAATCCCAGCGCTTTGGGAGGCTGAGGCGGGTGGATGACTTGAGGTCAGGAGTTCGAGACCAGCCTGGCCACCATGGCGAAACCCTGTCTCTACTAAAAGTACAAAAATTAACTGGGCATGGTAGTGTGCACCTGTAATCCCAGCTACTAGGGAGGGTGAGGCAGGAGAATCACTTGAACCTAGGAGGTGGAGGTTGTAGTGAGCTGTGATTGTGCCACTGTACTCCAGCCTGGGCAACAGAACAAGACTTTATTCCGCCTCCCCCCCCAAAAAAAAGAATAGAAGCCATATCTGATTCATTTTTAAATTATCTCCGGGACTTAGTACAATGCTTTGTACATAATAGGCACTCAAATTTATTAAAACAATGGGCAAAGGTGGGCTTGAGAAAAATAATGGTAGCAATTTATGTAGGATGGATCATAGAGACCAGCTAAGACTACTGTAATAGACTGATGTTATTTCATGGACTCTCTCAATATTCCATTGATGATGAGACTGAGGAATTACAAACTTTTAAAAAGTTAAATTGTTCTATTGCTCCCCTTCCTCCGAACTATAAGGCCCTGCAGTGATTTTCTATATGTTAAATTTATCCAAAAAATTTTTCTACTGGGAGGTTAAAGTCTCAACTGTAAAGAACTTTGGTCTTCTCATTTATTTAATTAATTAGAATAAACAACATGTAATAATGTTGCAAAGAGAGGCCTCCTACTCAATATTGCCATTCCTAATACCCTATCAGGAGCTTTGAGAATGCTTGTCACACAGATCCATTCACAACCTTTACACCCATGATATTGAGGATTTGCTTCAAAATAATCCTGGGAAGCATGGGGTAAGTACAAATGAAACCCAAATGGTCATGAGCTAATAATTATTGAAACTGGTGGTGGGTGACGTATTTCTTTATACTTTTCCTATAATTTTTATAACTATATTTGTGGGATATATTTACACTATATTCTTTTTCCTTTGGTATATTTGTGGCAATTTTTCATGACAAAAAGTTTTTTTAAAAAAATCTATGTCTCCAAAGCTGAAGACCCAACTCAAAGTATAAAGAATTGAGGACATTCCACCTTAGGTGGTGGCGCTTAAAAAATGGTACTCCAGGCCGGGCGTCGTGGCTCACACTTGTAATCCCAGCACTTTGGGAGGTTGAGGTGGGCGGATTAAGAGGTCAGGAGTTCGAGACCAGCCTGGCCAACACGGTGAAATCCTGTCTCTACTAAAAATAAAAAAATAAAAAAAAATTAGCTGGACGTGGTGGCGGGTGCCTGTGATCCCAGCTACTTGGGAGGCTGAGGCGGGAGAATTGCTTGGGCCTGGGAGGCAGAAGTTGCAGTGAGCTGAGATCATGCCACTGCACTCCAGCCTGGGTAACAGAACTAGACTCTGTCTCAAAAAAAAAAAAAGAAGGTGCTCCAGGCCAGGTGTGGTGGCTCACGCCTGTAATCCCAGCGCTTTGGGAGGCTGAGACAAGCAGATCACCTGAGGTCAGGTGTTCAAGACCAGCATGGCAAACATGATGAAACCCCATCTCTACTAAAAATACAAAAAATAAGCCAGGCATAGTGGCAAGTGCCTGTAATCCCAGCTACTTGGGAGGCTGAGGCATGAGAATCGCTTGAACCTAGGAGGCAGAGGTTGCAGTGAGCTGAGATCATGCTACTGCACTCCAGCCTGGGTCACAAGAGTGAAACTCAAAAAAAAAAAAAAAAAAAGGTAGTCCACCCAACTGATGTGTATCTGTAGCATGCAACATCCAAAGGTGGATGTAAGTGACAATGTTTGGGTGCCAGATATCACTGTTTATATCCACTTCATTTGATGAACCCTATGTAAGCCAATCCTTTCAGTGGAAACACTGATATTTAAAGTACCTGTGAGTTCTGATAATTAATTCCAAATGCTTCGTATAGAGTCAAGGAAATGGAAAAACCACATCAAACAAAACTGGCTTATTCTTTGGGAAAGACTATGGAATCAAAGTCAAAAATAACACTAATGCCAGATTGTTATAGGACTGTGAGACCAAGCTACTCTAGGTGATGTCTTGGCCAGATGGACAAACTTTATGAAACAACAGAAGACAAACCAGGAGCACATGGAATGTGATTTTTCAGCATTAAAATCAAAACTATAATGAATCAGAGTAGAGACACATTCACATGGGCTAAGCAGGATATTTATGAACTGTATAGCTCATCCCTAGCTGCAGAAGCTGCCCAAATGGCTAGCTGCAGGCAAGATGAAGGAAGCATTCCGGGGGCACACAGAGGGCAAGCTGCAAGAGACTTGGAGGTACTGCTCATGCTGGTATTGCACCCCCCGACTCTGGGAGTGTGGTGTGGATCTCAGAGAAAATGAGGCTGACTTGGAGCATAAACTGAAAACATTTCTTGCACAAGCCCAGATGTAGGTGGCTGTTATGAAGTCTGTTTAACTAGAGGGATTACAAATAGCAAATTGCCAATAAAGAGTTGGCTTTTCTGAGTTTGAAGGGAATCTTAGTGATTAGCATCAACTCTGAGAAGTAAAGCATCTTAGAATCCCCTAAACACAATTCTTCAAAAAAAATTTTTAAATCTAATATTTGGTACATAAAAACATATATCTCTTCCACATACATGCAGATTATAAAACACAATACAATGAACACTTACTAACCTAAGTGTTATGTCCAATTTAAGAACTGGAACACTACCAATTGCGTCCACCTTTGGGCTGCCTTCTCGCACTCCTTCCCTCAACTTCCTACCAGTAACCACTATCCTGAATTTTCTATTTGTCATTTCCTTGCTTTTTATTACTTTATGGATTTTTTAGAAACATATTGTTTTGCTGTGTTTCAGTTTTATACAAATGGCATCGTTATATCTGTAGTCTCCTGGGACTTGTTTTTTTTCATCTTATTATTTTTTGCTCAACATTATGTTTCCAAGCTTCATCCACAGCTTTGTGAGGAGCTGCAGTTCATTCATTTTCATTGCTGTATAATAACCCGTTGTGTGAATAGACCCCAAATGCCACTGATTTACATCATCTCCATCTGTTGATGTTGTCAGGCTTGTGAAGTTTTGCCAACCTAGTGGTATAAAATGATAGCTCACTGAAGTCTTAAATTGCATTTCCTTGTTTCTAATGAGGCTTAACATCTTTACCTATGCTTATTTGCCATTTGCTTTTCTTTTTCTGTGCAATGCTTGTTTATCCGTTTTCCTCTTGTTTTTCTGTAGGGCTGTCTTTTATTTCTTTTTTTCTTACTGATTTTGTGGAGTTCTTTTTTTTAAGTGATAGCAAGTTTATTAAGAAGGTAAAGGAATAAAAAAATAGCTACTCCATAGGCAAAGCAGCCAGGATTCTTTATGTACTAAGCAGCATGGGTTTTTAAAAACCATTTATCAATTTGCTGATCTTTAATATGTTAGGCATAGAGCAGTTAGAACTGGGAGGACTATTTGAAATACATAGTTCATCTCTCATGTTACTGAAGAGGAAAACTGAAGTGCACAGAGGTAAAGTAACTTGCCCAGTACCACAATTTGTGTTTGCAGCATTGCTGAGGTGAGCACCTGGGCCTTCTAACCCCAGATTAAATTATTCTCCTACATGACAACCTCCTTTCATGGTTTTTCTCATTTATATTTAAAATTTTTAAAGTACCCAAGTAATAATACATGTTCATGGTAGAAAAAGAAAAAAAATAGCAAAATTAGGAAAATAAAAATCAGTTTTAATCCCACCTTCCAGGTGCAACTACTCTCTGTTGTGTATTTCCTTTCTAGATAATAACTATAACAGGTCATTATTATGAAATGCTAACTCTGTGCTAGTTATAATGGAATGCTCCTTACAAAATGCCATTTTGTAAACACTCTCCCTGTGTGGACTCTTTAATCTTCTGCACAACCCTATGATGTAGATTATCACCATTGGTGATAGGCAGTGTGGCAGGCAGAATGATAGCCTCCCCAAAATGTCCACATTCTAATCCCAGGAACCTGGGAATGTGTTATGTTACATGGCAAGGAAGAATTAAGATAGCAGACAAAATTAAGGTTGGCAATTGGCTGATCCTGAAATAGCAAGAATATCCTAGATTACCCAGGTAGACCCGATGCAATCCGAAGGGAAGAGGGAGGCAGAAGAGGAGGCATGAGAGTAATGAGATGCGAGAATGATTCAACCAGCCTTTGCTGGTTTTGAAGATGGAGGAGGGGGCCAGAGCTAAGGAATGCAGGAAACCTTTAGAAACTGAAAAAACAAAAAACAAAAAAAAAAAAAAGGATTTCTCCTTTTGGGACTCCAGAAAGGAATGCACCCCTGCTGACACCTTGACTTTAGCCCATCATGGTAGACAGAATAATGGCCCCAAAATATCCACATTCCAATCCCTGGAATGTGTGACTGTGTTAACCTTACATGTCAAAAGGAAGTTTACAGATGTGATTAACACTCTTGACAAGGGGAGATTATCCTGGATTATCTAGGTGGGCCCAGTGTAGTCATAAGGATCTTTAAAAGGAGGAGGCAGGAGGATGAGAGTCAGAGAGAAGATGTGATGACAAAAGGAGGGGATGGGGTGCTGTGCTTTTAAGACAGAGGAAGGAGCCACAAGCCAAGGAATGCAGGTGGCCTCTAGAAAAGATAAGGAAACAGAATCTCCCCTTGAGTCTCTCAGAGTATGGCCCTGTTGACACCTTGATTTTGGGCCAGCAAAACTTATTTTGGACTGATCACCAAAACCATAAGATAATAAATGTGTGTTGTTTTAAGCCACTAAGTTTGTGGGAATTTCTTACAGCAGCAACAGGAAACTAATACACGTAGTTTACAACTAGCCAAGGCCACACAGCTGGCTAGTGGCAGAGACAGGATGTGACTTCAAGCCATTTGGCTTCAGAGCCCTATCTGTTACCATTATGACATATACATACATGCACACGTAGAGATTTAAATAGACATACATTTCAATGAATATAAACCTTCCACATTATTTTGATAGTCATTCAGCACCACCATATTAAATAGTTGTATTCCATTCAATAAATATACCACTCCCCATATTTTATATAATAAATCCCTTATTATTCAATACATAGGTTGTTTCTAATGTTTCAATATTATACTACTGGCAGTGATAAACATCTTTCTAGGAATATTAATTATTTCTTTAAGAAAAACTCTAAAAATTAGAAATGCTGGCTGGGCACGGTGGCTCACGCCTGTAATCCCAGCACTTTGGGAAGCTGAGGCGGGTGGATCACGAGGTCAAGATATTGAGACCACCCAGGCCAACCCGGTGAAACCCAGTCTCTACTAAAAATTACAAAAAATTAGCTGGGCGTGGTGGCGCGCGCCTGTAGTTCCAGCTACCCGGGAGGCTGAGGCAGGAGAGCTGCCTGAACCTAGGAGGCAGAGGTTGCAGTGAGCCGAGGTCGCGCCACTGCACTCCAGCAAGGCGCCTGGTGACAGAGTGAGACTCTGTCTCAAAAAAAAAACAAAAAAATTAGAAATGCTAGGCCAAGTTGCCCCCAAAAAAGATTGCATTGGAATATAATTTAAAATAAAACAAAACATGCAGCTGGAGTCGGAGCATCTCTGCTTCTTTTTCTGCAACACCTTTGGTATTAAGCGATTTTTCTTATCCATGGTACACACTCAATTGTATTTTTGTTTTTGAAGGCTTTAGCTATAACACTATTTCTTCTGTAGACTCAAAGGTGTTAGAGGAAGAGGATATTTAGAGGTCATCTAGTCTAATCCTTTAAATTATACGTAAATTCCCTGAGGTCCAGAGAGGTGAACCGACTCACTAGAAGCTCTCTTTGTAGGGGTGCTTGGTGAGAACGCACCCTCCTGACTCCAAGGCCAGCTATCTTTCCATATCTGCTGCAAATGTCATGAGACGCCAGCTATCTTTCCACATCTGCTGCAAATGTCATGAGACTAGCCCCCAAGTTGGGACCATTATTAATTTTTCCCTTCAAGTCATGTGAAAAATCTCTTGTCCTTTTAATCAGAAGCTTATTTTAGGGGCTACAGAATAACAAGCACCCATATATCCAGTATTAAAAGATAAACCCTAACCCTTTCCTGGAATGAGCCTATTTTCATTTTCTCATTGTGAAATTTGGTAGGATTGATGGCAGACAATAACTCCCCACCTCCTCTAATATTTTATTGTTAAGATCCATTCTTAGAAAGGATAACTGGAGGTTTTCCATCATCACCTCGTTGCCTTTTTTCTAACTTGGTTCGCCTGTTACCCAACAGTAGTAAAGTTACCTCATCCCGGAATTTGATGTACACAATGGTATGCAAACTCTTTCCTTCTCTCCGAAGCAAACAATGAAATAGGAAAACACACTGCCATTTTCTGACTGACCTCAATCGCTGAGGGTGGACCCCGCACGCTACATCAGCAGGCTGGCTCCGTTACACTGCCCTGCGCTGTGCTCGAGCTACTGAAATATTGATTTTTACAGAGCCGGCGCACACACACTGAAAAATCAATATTCCAGTGCACACAACAGAACAGGCGGCAGAGGGGGGACCAACTCTGAGGCCCAGCAAGCACTGCCGCAGGGCCTTGGCCGAGGAGGGGGTGGGGGTCTGGAGGAGACAATGCCTGGGGAGAGGCCCCTGCAAACCCGGGAATGGTCAGATAAACAAGCAAGTGTGGAGAGGGACGAGAAAGGAGAATGGAAAGAAAGATCCTTGAGGATAAAACAGTTGGAAGGAGCAATGATTTATCTTTCCATAGGGGGAAATGGGGAGAAGGAAAGTAAATTAAGAAGAGAGGATGGGAAGAATTTTCCAGGTAAGAATCTTCCCATAAAAATGTATCTTGTGTTTTTCTGTATCACTGGGTCAGACTTAAGATGGAACCATTATAAGAACGATACAGATATTATGTTACCTGAGGGAAAAAACTAGGCCAGTTCTGAGAAATATTTATATTTTTTAAAATGCAGTCCCCTTCTTTTTCCTTGGTGACTACAGGCCGGCATCAGAGAGTCTGATTTGTAACAAGGGTTCTACCTTTGCAATGCGGTTACTTTCTTTTCCTTGGGGAGAGGGAAGGAAGGAAGACATCCTGGTCACGTGGCCATTCATCAATTTCCCTTTCTTTCTAGAAAAGCATCTTCTTTGGCGTGCTTGGGGAACCACGTTAAAATCGATTCTACGTGCCCCATGACCTCTTCTTAGGGAATTGTGAGCGCCTCTGAGTCACACCCCCACCTAGATGCAGAGAGGAGGACGTGTCCCCTGGTCCAGTCTCGGGTGCCCAGTACTCAGCAGACGTCAGGGTGGAGACGAACCGGCCTTTCCGTTAGTCCTTGTAGACGTGTTAAAACAAAATTCAGAACTGGCCTTTCTACTACTTTTAGTTAGCTCTTTGACCTCTTTTTACTTGGGGATGGGTGGTGGGCAGTTTATTAAAAGAAACGACTTTTAACCTTAGTGAATTCTCGATTTTGCTTTGTCCTAGAATTCCCTTACCGGGAATCTCGCTATTAGTTCTCAACTCCCTGCCAGGGGAGGAAACTGTCCTCCCGAGGTTTCCATTTCGCACTCTGCCCTGCAGGCAGCGCCGCCGCCTCCTCCTCCCCTGCCGGGAGAGACCAGGCCCCGGCACGGCTCGGGCCGGATTTGGAAGAGGGGGCTCTCGGGAAGCGGGCATTCAGGGGCACCCTGCAAAACGCGGGTTCCTTGGCCCCAGCAGGGTGGCCGGGGACAGCGCCCGGACCGGGGCGGAACAGGCAGCCTGGTAGAGGCGATGGGCTGGAGGGCGGGGCGGGACGTCGAGCCAGGTGGCCACCTGGAGCGCCCCGCCTTCCCAGCACCGCCCCTGGCTGGGCTGGCCCGCCGCGCCCCCGCCCCCGCTCCCGCCCCCGTCCCCGCTCTTGCTCGCCCCCGCCGCCCCCGCCACCGCCACCGCCCCCAGCCCCGCGCTGCCACTCTATTTGCATAAGGAGGCGTCTCCCGGGCCCGCCCGGGGCGCACGTGACCCCGGGGGAGGCGGAGGGAACCTGCTGACTTGACACGAGCCGCTCTGCGGCTCCCCTTGGCGCGGAATAGCGAGAGCAGCCGTGACCTCCGACCCCGCCCGCCGGCAGCCAATAAGAGCGCAGGTCGTCTCCAAACCCAAAATTTCCACGTCGGCAAAAGTCAAGATGGAAGGGAGCGGAGCGGAGCGCGAGGGGGGAGCCGGCCCTGGAATGCCTGGCGGCCGGCGCTGGAGGGGCAGGCTGGGGAACCAGCGGCGGGCGCACGCGGGGCCACCCTTGAAGGCGTCCCGGCCCAGCGCGATCACCGCCTCCAGCCCCAGGAGACTCTGGGCGCCCCGCACTCCGCCAGTTGCCCGTGCACCCCGGCCCAGGGGACGCAGCCCACTGCCCCTCCGGCCTTGGCTTTTAGGGGTGGTGGGGGAATGGAACGGTGGTGAGGGGTTGGGGAACGATGGGGAAGGCACTTCCCAGACCTGTTGCACGCGCGCAACAGCTGTTCAGGTGCGGTATGTGGCGGGGAGGGGGTCTGCCAGGGCGGGGAACACAGTGGTCGCTTCTGCTGTAGGGAAAGGGGGTTGCCGGGCGAGGGAGAAGAGCAGTGTTGGGGAATGTGTGCAAGGTTTGTGCGAACGGGGTCTGCGGGAAGCACTGCCTAATGGAGCAGGGAGAATCCCAAAGAGTGGGTGGATGGAACGGAGGGGATGGGACAGCTTCGACCCGAGTTCCCAGGGCTGGGCGCGGGCGCCTGGAAGACCGGGAATAGAGTGCTGGGAATGGCTGGGGAAGGGGAGTCTCTGGGGAGGCCCCGCAATGCCGGGCTTTCTTGGGCTGTCCCATCTTAGGGGCTTTTCCCGGGCCTGTATTTGCTCCCCACCGTTTAACTCTTCCATCTCCGAAAATTCGTCCTCGTGCAGCGCGCCCGGCCCCAGCTTTCCAGATGGGAAGGTAAAAAGTTGCCACAAGTTGGATAGAGTGAGTTAGCTGCTTGCTAAAGTTTAGATAACTACCGAGGAGGTGGGGTTCGGCCACGAATGGGTTCTAATCTGAGGACGGGTAGGAAGGAAGGGGAGGGAGACTGTGCGATTCTTGCAGCCCCTTTGCTGTGACTTTGCGACCAGAATTTGTCGAATCGGGCTGTTAAAACACCATTTCTCTTGGGCATTTGCTCCTGCTGACTCTGGCAGTAACTTTCCATAATTAATGACCCGTTCCATTATCGTTCGCATCCTGAGCAAAATTGCTTTTAACGAGTTATTCTTCTTTGTCTTAGCTGGGGGGTGGGGGAGCTCACCTGCAGGAAGAAACTTCTGAGGAAGAGAGCACGTTTGGTCTTTTGAGGCAAAGTTCTGAGACACTCCGACTCTGAGTATGATAGAAGTCAGTGCACTACAGAACTTTGTCTCTAGAGGCTTTGGTCGCCGCTGCCGCGAGGGTTCCAGAGTGACCCTGGTGGCCACGTCGCTGCGCCTTTCCCTTGGGGGAGGGGCGAGACCACAGGGGGTCCAAGTGCTGCAAGAGGAACTTGATCAACTCCTTTGAAGCCGGTGGGTTAAACCCTGTAAATGGGAATAAAATCCCCATAAATCTCTTTATCACCCTGGTGGACTCCTGACTGCAGAATTTTTTGGTTTAAAGAAGAAAAAAATTAAGCTTTGGACTTTTCAAGGTTTCTTAACAGGTACTGAAAGAGTGGCCTCACTGAGCCAGGAGAAGAGAGCTGCAGATTTATTAATGGGTGTGTTAGTTTCCAGTGCCTTGCAGGAATTTAAACTCTTTACCCTTAAAGAAGGAAATATATTTGTACAAAAGCCACAGATAATGGTCCTTTTACTCAAGTGACCTGCTGGATAAACGACAGCCTGCAGAGATTGATTTTGGAGATCTAGTCTCAATTCTGTTTCTGGCTTAGGTCCAGTTCACTTTTGTTTTTTAAAGTAAGTTTTATTAATGGAAAGAGGAACTTTTTCCAAGAAAGCATTCTGAAAGGTACTGGGGAAGGAGGACTTTTATGCTTTTGGGCTGTGAAGATACTTTAGGTGGAGAGACTGCTCTCTCATCCCTAGTGAAATGGAGGTTTGGGTTGGTGAGTTCCTATCAATAGCCTGCTCTGTGTAACTGGCACCAAATTGTTGTCTTGTTCCATGGACATTGCCCTCTTTTGGTTTCATGAGCTTTTGGCCTGGCACAGGACACTTGGTGGTGGGGAAAAAAGGAAATGGTTCGTGTGCCTGTGGTGCTGACAGTCAGGTAGGGGAAGGGCCTTCTTAAATATTTTAAGGGATTCTTCAGAAGCCTTGGGGTTGCTTGTTTCTGTCTCTGGGAAGCCCTTGATAAAGAAAGTCATCATTTTTTTACTTGGGTATATTCCAGTGATTTATCATGGGGAGAGGTATGATAATGGAGGAAGCCTCAGTGAGGGAGAAGGTATAGAGTTGCTTGATGTTAGAGCTGAATGGCAGGACCCACCGGTTGCTTTTCACAGGAATGCTGTGTCTTGATCCTAAGACAGCATGTATTCTCTTTTGTGTGGCCATTATCCATTCTCCCACTTTTCCATCAGTGACTGTTTTGCTTTTGTTCCTCAACCCGTCACCCAAAAATGGCTAAATTATCTCTGTGCAGTTAAATAAAATGATCCAAACTCAGGTACATCTTGTATTCATTTGAGATGTAAGAGATGCTTACTTGTAAAGAGGATTCTCTTTTCTGGTGCTTATGTCCGTACATGTCCACAAGATAGTCTGAAGATACTGAATTCTAAGAAAACTTAAACCAACTCTAAGAGAATGGGAGGGTAAAGGGTGGAGTGGTTGACTGGGAGAGTAGTCATCCATACAAAGGAATTAGGTCAGGATCTGTCACCTCCAAAGAAAGGTAAGGTTTGGAGTCCCTGACATGATTCAGTCTGGTTTGACTTTTATGCTTACATGATTTGCGTTTCTCCTGTCTGTGACCACAATTGAGTTAAGGACTAACCAAGCAGGAGGGCTGTGGTTTAGTCTGGTGCTAAGGATGCCAGGAGTAGGAACTGGGAAAATCGGCAGTCTGGGGGTGCTTACTGTGAACCTGGCATGGTCTCATAGACTTCAGTCGTTGAGTAATCAGTGTATGGTCACCTCCCAAGCATCAGGTGTTCACTCTAGATGTTAAGAATGCAGCAGTGAACAAAATGGGCCCTAAACCGTACCCCCTTGGGGGTCTTTCTCATGCAAGAGGTAGACGATACAAATATAAAATAATCAGAAGGGTGATAAATGTATCAGGGAAGCAAGAACAGGGAACACTGGGGAGGTCATGGTGTTCTTTTAACCCAGATTGCTGGGCAAAGGAAACCATCACTAGCAACCTACTTTGCCTGGCCCTGGTACTTGTCTTTATTTTAGGTACTTTATGTGAATGAACCAAACAGGTGCAACTGAAACTAGTCATGCATTGCTTAATGACGAGGATAGATTCTGAGAAATGTAGTGTTAGGTGATTTCATTGTTTTTGCAAACATCACAGAGTGAGTGTTCCTAAACTGGAATGTAGAGTCTACTGCACACTTAAGCTGTGTGCCACAGACTGGTGCTCCTGGGTCACACACCTGTGCAGCGTGTGTTCTGTACTGAGTGCTGTAGGCAACTAACACAACGGTAAGGATTTATGTAACCATACAAAAGGTACAGTAAAAATACAATATAAAATATAAAAACTGGTACACCCATATGGGACACCTAGCATGAATGGAGCTTGCAGGACTAGAAGTTGCTCTGGATGAGTCAGTGAGTAAGTGGTGAGTGAATGTGAAGGCCTAGGATATTACTGTACACTATTACAGGCTTTATAAACTTAGGCTACACTATATTTATTTTAAAAGTCATGCTATGACATGGCAGCTATGACATCAGGCGGTAGGAAATTTTCAGCTCCATTATCATCTGATGTGATTACTGTTATCTATTTGGTCCATTGTTAACTGAAACATCCTTATGCAGAGCATGACTGTTAACACTGGTAACCTTTGACATTTTAAAGAACATTTTAATTTTTAAATACAAGGGTTGGGAAATATGGGGTGTGCTGGAAGATATTTGATGGGGGGTGCAGAGAAGCTGGGAAGCCACGGTGCTAGGTCACTGATTCCCCATTTTATATAATCTCCCACCACATCTCCCAGCAGTAAAATTCTGGGATTCTACGTAACCTTGCATTTCAAAGAGGGTTTATGCCAAAGAATCCGAGTGCTCTCAAATATTTTTTAAATAGGTGAGAGTGGGGTACACAACATGTTTTGCTGGGATCCCACAAGATTGCTATCATCTAGTCCACAGGTGATGTTCAGGAAGCACTTCTTCCCCTCAGCTTCTCTCTTGTTAATTGATTTAAAATTTTCTTATTCATGGGGCAGTTTATACAGGGAGATCTCATGGGACAATCACTACAGACACAGGGTCAACCTTTAATATGAAAGCAGTGGACGGGAAAAAAAAGCAAAATGCATTGTTCCCACAGCTATAGGTGATGTGTAAGGAATGAACAACACATGTTGCTTTGGTTGTGTTGGAGGAGCCAGCTGGAAGGAGGATGATGTCTCTTCTGCAGACCCCTGGCAATATTAAACATAGGTTTTGCCATTCTGATCTGCGAATTCATTAAGTGGGCACTAGGAGAACCAGCAGTGTCTCCACACAGCAAAGACACACTCCTGAAATTACCTTTGATTTGGTTCTTAGATATTCCTCTCTCTCTTTGCCAGTTAATGGAAGAAATACAAAAAAATAACTAGTTAACTAATAATTTTGGCAAAGCACTATTGTAACCATTCACATATGTTAAATAATTTATTCTATGAGGTCAGTACTGTTAATATTCTTATCTTACAGATAAGCAAACCGAGGCATAAAGGGATTAATTAACTTGCCCAAGAAACACAGCTAGACAGTGGCTGAAGCAGGGTACAGACTCAGGCAGTTAGGATTAGTCTGTGATCTTAGCAGCTGTGCTGTACCAGGTATCATTTAGTTGCCTAATTGGTTATGGCACAGTACAAAGCCTGGGAGTCTAGGTTCAAAGTTAAGAACACTGAACATAATTAGGGCTTAGCTCAATGCAAATCTTTAGCCTGTCTTTAGTATGTGAGATTGGTTTCCAGGGCCTAGTGGTAACATTACTTTGGGGATTATTTTTACTACTTTGAATCTCTTGATCACTTTTGCCACTGGACAGAATTGAATGCTGAGAATTGCAGTTGCTTTAAAAAGTGTCCTAGTTGGTGTACTACAAGAAAAACAATAGAAGCAGAAAATAAGTTGCAGTAATGCATTCTTTCAAGGAACTTTGAGTTCCTTACCATGTGTCAGCTCCTGGATGTTCCTTACCATGTGTCAGCCCCATTTCAGTATGATACACACAGCGTGCTGCAGATCAACCTGGAATATCCAGGAAGGCTTCCCAGAGGAGGTGACAGCTGGATATTGAAGGATGAGTAGGAGTTACCTGAATGAAGGGCGAAAAGGGCATTCTACTTCAAGGGAACAGCAAGTACAGACTTGTGGAAATATGCAACAGTATGATGTCTGTGGCGATTAGCAAGTCTTTATGTGTGACAGGCAGATGAGCAACAGGAAATGAAGTTAGGAGGTTGGCAGGGGTAAACCAAGGAGGGTCTTGTGTGGCACCTGTGAAAATTTGAACGTACCCTGAAAGCCATGGGGAGCAACAAAAGCCCTTAAGCAGGAAAATGGCCTGATCATCTCTGCTTTTGTAGAAAATGTGTTCTGGCAGCAGAGGGCAGGGTGAGTGGTTGGGAGACAGGCTAGCCAGTTATGAAGCTGTTAGAGTCATGCAGAGAAGACATGTCAAGAGCCGGTGGCATGGACAGGAGGGGTGTGGGTGGGCTTAGGGTGAAAGCGGGAAGACCCACTGACCTGGGGCAACAGACAGGAACGTTCAGGGCAGTCTGTTCCTGAGGCCTTTACGTACATATTGCTGGTTAGTACTAACCCAGGAAATAAAATTGGTGCTCAGCTGCATTGTGTATGCTATTTCAAAACATTAAACTTGCTTGGCCGTAATCCCAAATTAATTCTTGAAGTGTAATATTGGAAACATCTCCTTAACTCTTTATGGCATAGTGAAAATTTCCCCCTCATTCATCAAATCTAAGATGTTAGTCATTGCCAAAGCATGCCCCAAAGGGAAGGGGGCACTGAAGACAGTTTGCTGAAAGAAGTATCACACAGGGTGTGGGCAGGGTTGAGGGAAGCCAACCAGGAAGAGGGAAGTACTCTGGTGCTGGCAGCCGTGAGAAGCTGTGACCACTCCCAGCCATCAAGGGGTGACTGGAGAGAACAGCTCCCAGGGGAAGCTGAGGCTGTAGGAGAGGGCTGCCTGACAGGAGCTAGGGCATTTGGTGGAGGAAGCTAAATGCCATTGCCAACTCACAGCAAGGAGGAACCAAGGGAATGAATATCCTGATATGGTTCAAGGAGGGCAGGAGGGCAGCCTCCAGGGGTTAAGATGGTGGGGTGTGGACATGGAGGGTCAAATGGGGAATTGCCAGGGTAGGTTTTTTTTTTTTTTTTGGTTACACGTCACATCTATGAATACACTAAAAGAAAAAACTATAGGAGAAATAAGTTGGCTGAAGAATTCCTAAAACAACTTCATATTCCAGGCCCTCATGCTGTATTTTTTTTTTTTTTCTGCATCCTGTCATCTTCTGTGCCATCAAGAACACAAGCCAAGCTGCAGAGTTTTTAAAGAGTGTTCCACTGTTGTCTCTGCATCCAAGCCACTGACACTCTTTCAGCAAAGTTTAGTGCTGGGCCTTTTCCCTCCTGCTTTTAATTGTGGTGAAATATACATATCACATAATTTACTATTTGGGCCACTTTTAAGTGTACATTCCAGTGGCATTAAGTACATTCACATCATTTGTTGTGCAACCATCATCACCATCCACCTCCAGAACTTCTTCATCATGTCAGACTGAAACTCTGTACCCATGAAACAATAACTCACTGTGAGGCTGGGGTCTCCTCGGCCTTACCAGAAGGGAGCAATGGAAGATTGTTAGTCTGAATTTGTGCAAAGGTAGAAAATGTCAGTGATACCATGCCTGCCACCTGGCTGAGAGCACTTTTAAGATGTTACTGGTTATCAGATGCATCCTAATTTCAAAGATGGATGTTAAAATGTGGAAAAAATATGTTGCTTGGAATCAACATATGATGAATCCTTTTAGAGCAGACCTCACCACCAGTGTTCCATGACTGGGTTTCACGTGGACCCCAAATTTGTTCTCCTCACCTTCAGGGAGGCCAGGTAGGGCCTACTAGGGCAGTGGAAATCCTTAGGTGGAAAACCCTTGGCTTTAGGTCACACTATCCATTTACCCCAATGTGCTTTAAAATATCCTTTTCTGTGTGTCACATGATATGAAAAAGTCTAGGAAGTACAGCTCTGGAAGATCTTTATCTTAAGTCTGGCCAGATTCAGATTTCTGGAATGTGTGTGTGTGTGTGTGTGTGGAGAGAGAGAGAGAGAGAGACTCTGCCTCTCAGACTGGAGTGCAGTGGCACAATCTTGGCTCACTGCAACCTCTGCCTCCAGGGTTCAAGCAATTCTCCTGTCTCAGCCTCCCAAGTGGCTGGGACTACAGGTACACCACCACACGTGGTGAATTTTTGTATTTTCAGTAGAGACAGGGTTTCACCATGTTGGCCAGGCTGGTCTCCAACTCCTGGACTGAAGTGATTTGTCCACCTTGGCCTCCCAAAGTGCTGGAATTACAGGCGTGAGCCACCGTGCCTGGCTGTGGTTTTATAATTAATTCAGTATCATCTGTGTGCATTGGTAGGCAGGGGATGCTGGTGGCGGGGGAGGGGGTGCTGTTCAAATAAGCTTGGACTGATGTAGCAGTAAGGCTGCCATTCTAGAGGATGGGGGATGATCCTTGCCATTGAGACCTTTTCTGCATTCATGCTATGAAGAGGTTAAATAGAAGTGATTGTAGGGTACCCATCAGAATAAAATCTGTGCATCCACTTTGAATCACCAATTACATTTGTATTGGTTAGGTAGTTTTGGCTCTAATTAATGTAGACTCAATCTCAACTGGCTGAAAGGAGAAATAACTTACTTTACAAGAAGCCCAGAGGTAGGAAGGCTCCAGGTTGGTTAATTCAGCAGCTCAACAGTGCATTAAAGGTCTGGCTTCTTCCTATCTTTTTCCTCGGCTGTCCTTGGCTTTTCTGTCTTATTCCCAGACTAGGTTCTCTTGTGCCAATGTGCTGGCTGCAGCCCTCACAGAAGAATGTCCCTGAGCACCTTGTTTTATCAAGGCCTCCAGCCGTTTTCTGCTATTTGCCATGGGGCAGAATTGAGTTGGATGCCCAGGCATTAACCAATCACTGCTGATGAAGATGGGATCACTCAAGTGGCCTAGACCAATCAGGACCTAAGTCTGAGTCACAAGGAACTGGGTGGACCCTGAACCAGGTCAATTCTGTTAGCAAAGAAGAGGTGAAGGCGTGTCTTTTGGGTAGGCAAACAAGGATGTCCCCTGAGCGACGTATAGGGAGCAGTCTTACAAAACTGCAACTCCAGAGTAGTTGTACACTCATTGCAGTCTTATTTTTAAAGACAAAATTAAGAATTAATTAAGATTTCCATTAATAGAGGGCCTATTAAATAAATTGTGATAAAACCATCAACAAAATATTTACTAGGAACGAATGAGGTAGATATGTATGCAATCAACTTGGAAGGTGAATGAGATGTAATTTTCCACAAAGAAAACGTTGTAGAACACTTGGGATTGGATCCCATTTTTATTCCTCTCTGTGCACTCATGTCCTTATAGACTCAAACAGATACAGAATTTGTGTGTTCTGGTCTGAAGGGGATCAGGACGGGTTGGTGGTGGTGGTGCTGGAGAGAGGAATTTTGCTTATTAGGTTATACACTTTTGATCATTTGACTTTTTAAAAATAATAGATTAAAAAAAATAAGTTTGTCATATGGGTAGAAGGCAAATAGGAAATAATATGGAAATATTATTAGCAATGAGATATGATCCTCTCCCACGTTACAGTTGCATGTACAGAAACATTAGTCCCAATTTTATTAGTGTCGTTTTTGAAGTCTCCTGCCTACACTGGGTGTACCTGAGCTTTGGAAGTTGACAGTGAGACCCCTTGAGCTATGATGTCTGATATGGTAGCAGCTAGCCACATGTGGCTTTTTAAATGGAAATTCATTAAATAAAATTCAGGATTTGTTTCCTAGGTTGCACCAGCCACATTAAAGAGTTCAACAGCCAATCACAGATTATAGGACATTTTCCATCATTGCAGAGAGCTCCATTGGACTATCCTGCTCTAAGCCTATGCTCGAGGCCAAGCATAGGCTTAGTCTCTTGGTAGCAAGGCCCTGGGGTTTAGGCAAGATAGTTAACCTTTGTTTCTTAGCTTTCTAGTCATTAAAACAAGAATAATGATAGTATGCAGCTCACTGAATTGTTGAACAGGTTAAAATTGTTAGTGTCTCTCATGCATGATAAATCATCAATAAAGTTGCCTAGTACTATTATGATTGTTATTAGGAAACTTTCCACCAATATTGATTGAGCATTTACTAAATACTGGGTATTTTCCCCATCCTGCAATTTTATGGATAAAACTGAGGTATGATAAGGGAACTGGAGCTTCCCTGTCACACTACAAGGGGCAGGGCAGAGGGTCAGAGCCAGGTCTGGTTCTAAGGCTTGTGTTCCTTGGTGTTTAATCAGTTAGGAGGGTAGGACTGAGTCACTAACCCTCCCTCTGGCACCCTTACCCACTCCTGCCCTTCCTCTTCCTTTCTTAACAAGAAGAACTGACTGGTTTAAAAGAGCTATAAAATTTCAGACTTCTGATTCATTCTCTCTCTTTCTCTTTCCCTCTGTGTCTTTCTGTTGGTGGAGAAGCTGGAGATAAAAGGACAATGAAATTTATTAGCAGCCGTGTACCCACTTTTCTGTGGTGTGTGATTTCTCCCAGTTTCTTCTTGCCGGTTTTCCAAAAGCTGAAATAGTTCTTTTAAAAGGAAACCACTCTGTTTGTTTCAGAGCAAATGAAGGAAGGGGCTCTTGCCAGAGGACAGAACAGGAAGAGATTATCTTGAAAAGCTTCTAATCAAAGTTAAAAATCATCATATGTCTCTACTTGAAGTTCAGTTGCACTCAGCCTTGCCTGGAGGTGGGCGGTACGTGGATAACTGGAGACATTATTAGGGAGGCTCATGGGAAGGGGATGGAGGTGCTGTTTTCACTTACTGCATTTGGGAGGGGATTTGTGTCCTTCAGATACTTCTTGGGCTGGACCTGAGTTCATCTTCATTGGTAGAATTGGCACCCTTAATTAGGGCTGCATTAGAATTGTTTTCCCAACTCTGCTGCATGCTGTCAAAAAGATATGCTCGGTCTCCTCAGTGATGAGTGAGGCTGACCCCCTGCAGCAGCATAGAGGCAGAACTGGTATCTGCCGATGAGGTCTTGCTGTGTGCTTCGTTTCTTAAGCTGCACTTTTAGTTGCCTACTGTTTTCCTATGAGTCAACATTTATATTGAAGTTATTGCCATGAGCTGAAGTGCTATAGAAAATACGCCTTCAGGTTTTTCAGTCTTCCTAAGCTGTGAGAGAAAGTGTGTATGTGTTAGGGAAGAGGAAAGGCAACCAATGCAGCTTTCGAAAGGCCATCAGAGAACGGGTTTGTTAGGGTGTTTTGATGTATCTGGGGATTAGACAAAAGGAAGAGGATGGTTAAGTGGTTAAGCAAGACCAGCCTGAGCTGTTAAGTCATCTGATGTTAACAGTGGATTGATCAGGATTCATCTGTACCCTGTGAAAATAGAAAATTGAATTCAGTTTGTCTTTTTAGCTTTGAAGTAGTGGGTTTGAAATGATTTTAAGCACTTTATAATGGATTGTGGATAATTTACCTTGAAAAACTGTACTTGACTAGAAAAAACAGGAAAGAATAGGAAACTTTTATTCTCATATCTTTTCTTCCTCCCCAAGCTAAATCATGAGGTTTCTTTTTTTTGTTTCTGAAATAGAATTTGTTGAAACTAAATTGTAATACAATGCCTAGAACATTGGCCACATTGGCTTCAATTGTAAGCTCCGTGAGTGCAGGTCCATTTGTGCATAATTTGTTAGTATAGCCCAACAACCAGCACTGGGCATGCATGGCATGTGGTGGCCATTCTGTAAATGATTGAATGTGTGAATGAGTTTGTGGGTTCTAATCTGTGTGTGTATGTGCCTGTATGTATCTTGACAATGAGAGCTAACATAATTTCAATTTAATTTCACTAATGTTGGCTCCTCTAATGTTTAATGTGAACTTGAGGTGACTATGTCCTTCCATGTACCTGCTTTCCAAGTTTTTCCCTTGTGGGATTGAATTAAAGCCTATATTTATCTTCTGTCATTTCTTTTTAGGGTGATCCTGGTTTGGGAAGCTTCCAGCTTGGAATGATTACAATAGAAAGAAGCTGTTCCTGGGCCAGGTGTGGTGGTTCACACCTGTAATCCCAGCCCTTTGGGAGGCCGAGGTGGGTGGATCATAAGGTCAGGAACCTGGCCAAGATGGTGAAACCCTGTCTCTACTAAAAATACAAAAATTAGCTGGTCCTGGTGGCACATGACTGTAGTCCCAGCTTCTTGGGAGGCTGAGGCAGGAGAATCACTTGAACCTGGGGGACGGAGGTGGCAGTGAGCTGAGTCACACCACTGCACTCTAGCCTGGGCAACAGAGGGAGACTCCATCTAAAAAAAAAAAAAAAAAAAAAAAGCTGTTCTGATTCTTCCTGATGCCAACACACCTTCTCTTTTTAAAAACAATAGCACTGCACCTTTGATTACTGTTGTAAAGCCCAGAGGTCTTCAGACTGGGGCATGCCCACCCAGAGAGGCATATAAAGACTTTGGAAGGGGCACTTGGGCATCGAAGCGTTGGATTATATGTCCTCAACTTTCCTATCAAGTTTCTAAAACAGATTTACATCAGAACCCTCTGCGCTGGGAGTTATTTACCCTCTTCTACCTCTCTTCCTTTCCATCATCCTTCTGGCAGGAGAATTGCTTGAACCCGGGAGGTGGAAGCTGCAGTGAGCTGAGACTGTGCCACTGAACTCCAGCCTGGCACCTGGTGACAAAGTGAGATTCTGTCTCAAAAAAAAAAAAAAAGAAAGAAAGACACCACCCTCCCTCATCCCAAAGCTTACTAAAGTACATTGCAATGTACTTTATACCTTTATAAATAAAGATATAGAAACCTTTATGATATCAAAAGGACAATTTCATTTCATAATACATATTTGTTGAATAGCTAATATCTACCAGGCACAGTTCTAGATGATGACTTACTGCAGTGATCACAATAGTGAAACATTTCTGTCCTCATGGGGCTGCCATTCTAGCAGGAAGAAATGGGAAAGAAGCAAAAAAATATTATCCTTGCTGCTTCCTTCAATTAAGATCCTACAATTTTTCCATTAATCTCATGAAGAAATACATTTCAGAAAATTTTTCCTTCTTATGTTTAGTAATTATCAAAACTTACAAAGTTACATTATTTTGATCAATCATGTACTAGTAATAAGTATAATGAAGATTCAATCTAGCAAAATTAATACTTGGAACATTGTGGTAAGGGGAAATTAAAACAAATTTAAATCACAATTTGTGTATGTATTTAATTGCAGAGAAGTATGATAATCAGTAAGAAGGCTTTAAGTGTAAAAAATTACATCATAATACTTCTGTAGGGAAAATAGAATGCATTGTAGTTTCAAGAAATAAGGAAACATTATCAATATTCTGATTATTACATAAGAGCTTATTCATATACTTTAAAACAAATAATTGGTGATATCAAATTGCCATGGCATTTAAGCTTCATTGGAGATATGTAAAAGAATAATGTTGCTATTTTATTTTAACATTTCAATTTTTTAAACTGTTAAGTTCAGGGGTTCATGTGCAGGTTTGTTATATAGGTAAAGTAATGTCATGGGGGTTTGTTATACAGATTATTTCATCACCCAGATATTGAGCGTATTACCCATTAGTTCTTTTTCCTGATCCTCTCCTTCCTCCCACCCTCCACCTCAAGTAGGCCCCAGTGTCAGTGTGTGTTGTTCCCCTCATGTGTTCATGTGTTCTCATCATTTAGCTCCCACTGTGAGAACATGCAGTATTTGGTTTTCTGTTCCTATTTTAGTCTGCTAAGGATGATGCCACCAGCTCCAACCATGTTTCTGCAAAGGACACGATCTAGTTCTTTTTTATGGTTGTATAGTATTCCATGGTGTATATAAACCACATTTTGTTTATTCAGTTTATCATCGATGGGCATGTAGGTTGAGTTCATGTCTTTGCTATTGTGACTAGCGCTTCAGTGGACATATGCATGCATGTGTCTTTGTGATAGAACGATTTATATTCCTTTGGGTATACACCCAATAATAGCATTGCTGGTCAAATGGCAGTTCTGTTTTTAGATCTTTGAGGAATGACCACACTGTTTTCCACAGTGGTTGAATTAATTTGTACTCCTTCCAATAGTGTATAAGCACTCCCTTTTCTCTGCAACCTTGCCAGGACCTGTTATTTTTTCACTTTTTTTTTCTTTTTTTTTTT
>NW_016107360.1:10191089-10211349 GCF_001604975.1 Cebus imitator | reverse complement strand
GTGACCTCTGCCTCCCAGGTGCAAGCAATTCTCCTGCCTCAGCTTCCCAAGTAGCTGGGATTACAGGCATGTGCCACCACACCCAGCTAATTTTGTATTTTTAGTAGAGATGGGAATTTCTCCATGTTGGTTAAGGTGGTCTTCACCTCAGGTAATCCACCCGTCTCAGCGTCCCAAAGTTCTGGGATTACAGGTATGAGCCACCACACCGGGACTTTTTCACTTTTTAATAGTAGCCATTCTGACTGGTGGTGTGAAGTGGTGTCTCATTGTGGTTTTAATTTGTATTTCTCTAATGATCAGTAATGTTAAACTTTTAAAAATATACTTGTTGGCCACTTGTATGTTTTCTTTTGAAAAGTATCTGTTCATGTCCTTTGCCTACTTTTTAACAGGGTTGTTTGTTTTTTTTCTTGCAGATTTGTTTAAAGTCCTTATAGATGCTGGATATTAGACATTTGTCAGATGCGTGGTTTCCAAATATTTTCTCCCATTCTGTAGGCTGTTTACTCTGTTGATAACTCTGTGTGTGTGTGTGTATGCATGTACAGAAGCTGTTTAATTAGATACCGTTTGTCAATTTTTGCTTTCATTGCAATTGCTCTTGGAGTCTTTGTCATGAAATCCTTGCCCATTCCTATGTCCAGAATGGTGTTGCCTAGGTTACCTTCCAGGGTTTTCTATAGTTTTAGGTGTTATATTTAAGTCTTTGATCCATCTTGACTTAATTTTTGTTTAAAGTATAAGGAAGGGATCCAGTTTCAATCTTTTGCATATAGCTACCCAGTTATCCCAGCACAATTAATTGAATAGGAAGTCCTTTTCCACTGCTTGTTTTTATCAGTTTTGTGAAAGATCAGAGGTTGTAGGTGTATGGCCTTATTTCTAGGCTCTGTATTCTATTTCATTGGTCTGTATGTCTGTGCTTGTACCAGTACCATGCTGTTTTGGTTACTGTAGCACTGTAGTATAGTTTGAAGTTGGATAGTGTGATGCCTCCAGCATTGTTCTTTTTGCTTAGAATTTCATAGGCTATTCAGGCTTTTTTTTTGGTTCCATCTGAATTTCAAAATACTTTTTTCTAATTCTGTAAAGAATATATTGGTAGTTTGATAGGAATAACATTAAATCTATAAACTGCTTAGGGTGGTATGGACATTTTAACAATATTGATTCTTCCCATCCATGAGCATGAGATCCTTTTACATTTGTTTGTGTCTCCTCTGAGTTATTTGAGCATTGTTTTGTAGTTCTCATTGTAGAGATCTTTCACCTTCCTGGTTAGCTATATGACTAGGTATTTTATTTTTTGTGTGTGGCAATTGTGAATGGGATTGTGTTCCTGATTTGGCTCTTGGCTTCATGGTTGTTGATGTATAAGAATGCTAGTGATTTTTTATACATTGCTCTTGTATCCTGAAACTTTGCTGAGGTTATTTATCAGCTGAAGGAGCTTTTAGGCCAAGACTACAGAGTTTTCTACATATAGAATCATATTGTCTGCAAACAGGGATAATTTGGCTCTCTGTTTATTTGGATGTCCTTTATTTCTTTCTCTTGCCTAATTGCTCTGGCCAGGACTTCCAATACTATGTTGAATAGGAGTGGTGAGATAGGGCATCTTTGTCTTGTGCCAGTTTTCAAGAGGAATGCTTCCAGCTTTTGCCCATTTAGTATGATGTTGCCTATGGGTTTGTCATAGATAGCTCTTATTATTTTGGGTTATGTTTCTTCAATACCTAGTTTATTGGGAGTTTTTAACATGAAGAGGTGTTGAATATTATCAAGAGCCTTTTCTGCATCTATTGAGATGACCATATGGTTTTGGTCTTTAGTTATGTTTATGTGATGAATCACATTTATTGATTTGTGTATGTTGAACTAACCTTGCATCCCAGGGATAAAGCCTACTTGATTGTGGTAGATTATCTTTTTGATTTGCTACTGGATTCAGTTTGCCAATATTTTGTTGAGGATTTTTGCATCAATATTCATTAAGGATATTGACCTGAAGTTTTCTTTCTTTGTTGTGTCTCTACCACTTTTTGGCATCAAAATGATTCTGGCCTCATAGAATGAGTTAGGGAGGAGTTCCTCCTCCTCAATTATCAGGAATAGTTTAGTAGGGATGGCACCAGTTCTTCTTTGTACATCTGGTAGAATTTGGTTGTGAATCCATCTGGTACTAGGCTGTTTTTTTTGGTTGATAGGCTATTTATTACTGATTCGATTTTGTAGCTCATTATTGATCTATTCAGGGATTTAATTTCTTCTTGGTTCAGTCTTAGGAGGTGTATATATGCAGGAATTTATCCATATCCTCTAGATTTTCTAGTTTGTGTGCATAGAGGTGTTCATAATATTCTCTGGTGGTTATTTGTATTTTTCTGTATTCAGTGGTAATATTCCTGTTGTTGTTTCTAATTGTGTTTATTTGGATATTCTCTCTTTATTAGTCTTGCTAGTGGTCTATCAATTTTATTAATTTTTTCAGAAAACCAACTCCTGAAGTTGTTGATCTTTTGAATGGTGTTTTTTTGTGTGTCTCCATCTCCTTCAGCTCAGTGCTGTTTTTGGTTATTTCATTTCTGATAGCTCTGTATTGGTTTGCTCTTGGTTCTCTAGTTCTTTTAGTTAAATTGAGTTTTTTTCTAATTTTTTATGTGGGTGTTTAGTGCTATAAATTTTCCTCTTGATACTACCTTAGCTGTGTCCCAGAGATTCTGGTATGTTGTCTGGTATGTTCTTGTTAGTTTCAAAGAACTTCTTGATTATATCTTAATTTCATTATTTACCCAAAAGTCATCCAGAAGAAGGCTATCCAATTTCCATATAATTGTGTGGTATTGAGTGATTTTCTCAGTCTTGATTTCTTATTTTATTGTGCTATAGTCTGAGAGAGTGGTTGTTATTATTCCAGTTTTTTCATTTGCTGAGGAGTGTTTTATGTCTGATTATGTGGTTGATTTTAGAGTCTGTGCCATGTGGCAATGCAGAGTATGTATTACTTTGTTTTTGGGTGGAGAGTTCTGTAGATGTCTATCCAGTTCCTTTGACCCAGTGCTGAGTTTTTGTTCTGAATATCTGTTAATTTTCTGCCTCTGTGATCTATCTAATAATGCCAGTGGGATGTTAAAATCTCCCACTGTTATTTTGTGGGAGTCTGAGTTTCTTGGAAGGTCTCTAAGAACTTGATTTATGAATCTGGGTACTCCTGTGTTGGATGCATATATATTTAGGATGGGTATGTCTTCTTGTTGAACCCTTTACCATTACATAATGCCCTTCTTTGTGTGTGTTTTTAAAAAATTTTTTTGGTTTAGTCTGTTTTGTCAGAAGCAAGGGTTGCAACCCCTGCCTCTTTTCTGTTTTTCATTTGCTTGGATTTTTCTCCATTCCTTTATTTTGAGCCTGGGGTTTTCATTGCATGTATGATGAGTTTCCTGAAGACAACATATCATTGGGTCGTGGTTCTTTCTCCAGCCTGCCACTCTGTGCCTTTTAATTGGGGCATTTATCTCACTTACATTCAAGGTTAGTATTGATATGTGTAAATTTGACCCTGTCATCATGATATTAGCTGGTCGTTATGTAGACTTGTTTGTGTGGTTGCTTTATGGTGTCACTGGTTTGTGTATTTATGAAGCTTAGTTTGGCTGGATATGAAATTCTTGGTTGGAGTTTTTTTCGTTAAGAATATTGAATCCGGGCCGGGCGCGGTGGCTCATGCCTATAATCCCAGCACTTTGGGAGGCCGAGGCAGGTGGATCACGAGGTCAAGAGATTGAGACCATCCTGGTCAACATGGTGAAACCCCGTCTCTACTAAAAATATAAAAATTAGCTGGGCATGGTGGCACACGCCTGTAGTCCCAGCTAGTTGGGAGGCTGAGGCAGGAAAATGGCTTGAACCCAGAAGACGGAGGTTGCGGTGAACTGAGATCGCACCATTGCACTCCAGCCTGGGTAACACGAGTGAAACACCGACTCAAAAAAAAAAAAGAATATTGAAAAACAATATTGAATCCTGGCCCCTAATCTTTTCTGGCCTGTAAGGTTTCTGTTGAGACATCCACCATTAGTCTGATGGGGTTCCCTTTGTAGATGACCCTGACCTTTTTGTCTAACTGCCTTTAACATTTTTTCTTCAATTTTGACCTTAGAGAATCTGATGATTATGTATCTTGGGGATGATCTTCCTGTGAAGCATCTTACTGAGTTTCTATGTATTTCCTGAATGTTGGCCTCTCTAGCTAGGGTAGGAATTTCTCATGGATAATATCCCAAATTAGGTTTTTCAACTTGGTTATACCCTCCCCATCTCTTTTGGGGACACAAATGAGTTGTAGGTTTGGTCTCTTTACATAATCCCATATTTCTCAGAGGTTTTGTTCATTCCTTTTCATTCCTTTTTTCTCTGTTGTTGTCTGACTCTCTTATTTCAGAAAGCCAGTCTTCAAGCTCTGAGAGTCTTTCCTTATTCTGGTCTATTCTGCTATTAATACTTATGATTGCATTATGAAATTCTTGTAGTATGTTTTTAAGCTCTATCAGGTCTTTTATATTCTTTTGCATACTGGCTATTTTGTCTGTCAGCTGCTGTATCATTTATTGTGATTCTTCACTTCCTTGCATTGTGTTTTAATAAACTCCTGAATCTCAATGATTTTTGCTACTATCTTTATTCTGAATTCTATTTCTGTCACTTCAGCCATCTTAGCCTGGTTTAGAACCATTGCTTGAGTGGTAGTGTGTCATTTGGAGGAAAGAAGGCACTCTGGCTTTTTCAGTTTTCAGAGTTCTTGCACTGGCTCTTTCCTGATTTTTGTGGGCTGATGTTCCTTCCATCTTTGACGTTGCTGTCCTTTGGATGGGTTTTAATTTTTTTGGACATGCTCCACTACAGGCGTTTCCCCACCAAACCCTCTGGGCTCTGCATTGACTGGTGTGCTTTCCCTACCACTTCTCTAAGCAGCTCTTCCTGCCAACTCAATTGTTCATAGTGGTTGAAGGTTATCCTCCTGCTGGGATTCTAGAGGCCCGTGGTAAGAGTGAGTTGCTCCTTATTGGTTCAACGCACCCATTCCTCTGGAGTCATTGGGGGTCAGGGATTAGTCAGGTGTATAGTAGCTCCATCCAGGGTTCCCAGCTTCCTTCCCTTCAGCCCAGCTTCTGTTCAATATTTTCAATTATGAGAAATAACCTCCTTTGCTACTATTTAGACTTATGAAAAATATTAAGTATCTACTTAAATATGTGCTGGGGCACATAGTTTTTCAAAGTTCTTATGGGGAAAACTATGTAAACAAACGTTTCAAATCCAAACTGCAGGTTATTTAGAAAGGAAGGCAATAGAGTGACATAATAAATATATGACAGTATTGCCTGTTTGCAACTGACATTCAGCAGAATCATACTGAGGCTTTTTCTGGAGGGACAGAAAAAAAAGTGTGAAGATCATTTATAAAATATTGACTAAATAATCACTGCTTTTTAAATGACTAATATGTAAATATTAGTATGGTAATGAAAATTTGTAATTATTTTAGATTGTCAACACTAGAGGCCAGGAAGTCATGCTACCCTAATTAAGATACACTTATAGGTTTATGAACCACTCTGCAGCTGTACTCCTGAAACAATTCACACTCAGAAACCAGCATACACAACTGTGGCAGCTTCGTCACAGGGAGTTTGTAGGAACACAGCTAAAGTTTGGTGGAACCTTGCTTTAGGAAGAGCACAGAGCACCACATATACAGCATCCTAAGTTGTGCAACATGGCAGCCCTGTTGTACTTCATGCCTGCAACAAATATTTGTTGAGCACCTACTATATGCCAGTTGGGTTTGGGCAAAGTTCTGAAAGACACAATCCTGAATGCCATTATCGTGAATCATGAAATCCTGAGAAATACAAATCCCAAAAATATAGTTCTAGAAAAAATACTTTTAAATCCTTTAAAAAACATTTATTTATATTTTGAAAGGAGATTTATTTGAAAAGCATAAAGACATGACAGAATGCTCCATAGGCCACTTTCCACAATAAAACAGGCAATAATAACATACATAGTTTTATAAATGTAGACACTCAGATATACCAACAACAGTTACAGGTATAACAGTTATGGGCAGACAAACCATATTCATTTAAAAATAGGCCAAAAAGCAAAATATATTGCTGCATAACACGATGGTTTGTAATTGTTTGCACTCATTTTTATAACTATGGTCATCTGAAATACGGTGACAGACAACTTAAGTCTTGACAAGATCCATCAAAAACTGTGATGGGTTACCAACACCCACATAGTCGCCCAAAGAAACAGGATCTTCAGAAATTTTATGTTTCACAAATGGAGATGTACAAAAAAGACATCTTGTCATTTATTGAAGAAATTTTTACATTTTTATGTACACACATAATGCTTCCACACAAAGTCAATGGTGTAATAATGTACTTTCATGGAGTCGAATCTGTAAAAAATACATAAAATTGAACTGGAGCTCTCTAAAAGTTTTCACCCAATTTATTTCACCCATTTCCACCTAGTGTCGGAAATGATGTGAAGATAAAATACATAGCTTAGCAAATTTTAAAAAATAATGCTGACAAGTTAAAATTGTGGAAAAAATGGAAAAAAAACCATAGAAAGTAAAAATAGAAAATTTGATACATCAGAAGGTATATTACAGGGCTAGATTATGGGCAATTGCAAAGAGGCAATCTATAAAAGCTGGCCAGCTTTCATGATCATTAACTATATTTTTGAAGTCTTGAGTCATAAATGAATAGCTGCTTTTTTTCTTGAAGGACATGGCTCTCTTCAAAGGATATGTTTATCTTTTCTATGTGACAGTGCCCTTTTTGAAATCCTATGATTTGATATACACTGACATGAGCATTCCCTATTACATTTTTCCATTTTCTGTACAGTGCTTCTGTGTTGTTCTGGGTACATGGAAATCCATTCTGCATGTGCTCATATACAAACCAGACATTTGGCTGAAACAATACTGTGATCAAACAGCAACATTGTTGCATGTCTTCTTATCCTGCTTTGCACGTAATTATTTTCAAACCAGTCAAAAGTTGCTGGCTTCTTCAGACAAATAAAGCTTTCATTTATTCAAAGCTCAGAATTTCATCGACTGGAAGTAATGCAATGCAGGCAAATGACACTTTTTAAACTGAAGTTTTCCCTAATGCCTTATTGAATGACCCAGCCACTCATCTGAATTTTCTGCCAAATGCAAATATAGACGACATCAAGGTAGTAATTCCACCCAATATGATGCAACGGAAATGATGCAAGTATCCTACATATGACTAAAGATGCACCTTCCTCAGAATTCTGCTTTTGGGATTTCAATATTTGGAATTAAAAATTTTTCAGGATTGTGATTTTTGGGGTTTCAGATGTTAGGGACTTTGATTTTTTTAGATTTCAATATTCTGGATTGTGTTTTTTGGGATTATGAGCAGCCTGATGCTAAGTGTTGTGCAAAAGGGTAGGTACATACTATTAAATCAAATGATATGACCAGCCCTGGGCTGGGTCCAGTGTCAACCTCATGGGGAAAATCAAGTGAGCTTTGTGGGAGTCGGGGAGGGAGACAGGTAAAGAGAAGCTTCCACATATGCTTGTGTGCGGCATGGAATATGCATGCAATATATGGGAGCTGTTACTAATTGGTAAAGTAATGCTGCTGTTTACTAGTACTATAAGTATTAACTCTAACCTTAGTTACTGCTGCCAGTATATCTGTCAATGTACCCAGATCCTGTATAACTTATTCACAGGCACATTGGAAAGTGCATCCATCAGGAGGCTTTCTTTTTAAATGTGGCAGGTACTGTTTTAAGCACTTTATATACCTCGCCTCAGTTGTTCCTGATATCAGTTTGTTTTATAGATGAGGTAACTGGGGCACAGAGAAACTAAATAATTTGTTCAAGGACACACAGCTGGGAAATGATGGAGCCAGGATTCAATCCCAGGGAGTCTGGGTCCATAATACTGACTATTTTCTTAATCACAATAGAATTAATCATTAATGTTTATGGGGCACTTAATGGAGATCAGGTTTTGTGCTAGTTACTTGTCATGAGTTATCTAATTTAATTTTCACAGTCAAGTAACTCTGATGTACCTCTCCAGTTTACAAGGAAATGGAGGCATAAAACAGCTTAGTAACTCTCTAAGCATTGCGAAACTGGCAGATGGCAAAGCCAGAAAGTGAAGCTGGGATCCCAATCTGGATCCCACCAGCAAAGATCATTTTGCAGAGCTCAGCAGCAGGCTTGGGAGCCGGGCCTCACCTGATGGTGTTACCACAAGGAGGGACCCTTCCTGAGGGTGTCTTGGGCCACCTTTCATTCCATGGTTCACTCACCATTAGAAGCTGCCACAGTGTCCCAATTCACCATTTAAGTTATTTCAAACTGCCTCGTGCTAAAAATTTCTAGTGTCACAGTCAATGAATGGATTCAAATGTGCCAAAGTTGCTTTAATGAGTGGCGTAGGGGTTGCAGTATCCACGTAGAATTTGAATCTTAACAACACGCGGTGCAAACTTTGATGGGTTAATGTTTTCACAATGGTACATTTTAGGATAGGGTCACCATTGAAGTACACTGTAAAAATTAAGGTCGGTTCTGTCATCCACAAAGGTCATAATTTGACTTTGAAATATTTGGTATACGATGGGGGCTTTTGGCCTGCTTTTTTTTTTTTTTTCTTTTTTTTTCACAAATGAACACTCACAAGTACATGGACGTGCCCCTAAACAGCTGTCACTGGGATGGCCCCTGGCCAAGTGGTGCATAGCACAATTCACAGTTGAGATTCTGGCCAGTGACACCAGCCAACTGCCATTCAAGAGTGAAAAGACATGCAACTGTGGGCATGCCAATGTGCTGCAGGAGCTCCAAGCTCAGACAGTATCTCCCATTCAGCAAAGGGTCTGTTTCTTTAATGAACATTAACTAGGGACCTGTTTCTCAACAGATACTGTTGAGTATTAGTTCTACAAAGATGAGTAAGATGCAGTTCTTATCTTGCAGAAACTCAGAACTTGATATAATAAATAAATGTGTAAATAAATTGCTGCACCATGTTGTGGCCACTGGGTATATATAAGGCTTAGAGGTTGGCACCTAGGAAGCAGTATTCATCTGGTGCCAGGAGTGGGAGTCAATGAATGCTTCCCAAAGATGGATACCCTAGGCTTGGGGGAGACCCAGAAATTTCTAGATGGAAAGATCAGAGCATTCCTAGTAACACAGCATGCACAAATGCATGGAGTCATTACATTGCAGGTGGATTTGAGATCTTGTAGGGCTGTTACAGTACATGCAGGAGTCAGAGAATGAAGTGAGAGAGACAGACGGAGACCGCATATCATGGGGAATCTCATATGCAATGCTGTGTATGTGAATTTTAAGCTGAAGGCCATGGGGAGCCCCTGCAGGACTCTAGGCAGGAAGAAACATGCCTGTGTTTCGAATAAGAATCAGAATCGGAATGGTCTGATGAGCACTCTGAAAGTGGCTCCTGCTGTAGAGCAGAGCATGATCTGGAATGGGTGTGGGGGTGTCAGGCAGGGAGAAGGGGCAGTAAAGTCTGAAGGATGGTAGACCGGATAGGAGGTGACAGCAAGACCCTCTTGTGAAATTGCTCAAAAGACACTTGGAAGTGGAAAAATTCAACTTTGTTTTGTCCTGAGTGTGGAGAGTAAGAGAAAAAGTGAAGTTTAAGATGACAGATTTCTGGTTTGAAAAGTGTGTAGCCGACCACTCTTGGAGGTATTGGTGGTGGCATGAAAGAGAAGAGAATACAGAAGTGAAGGAATGGAAACTCAAAACAGTTGCTGTGACAGGGACCATTAGTTGTCTTCCAAATTCAATCATAAGAGTCTTTGATTTTTAGTAGAGCTATATAACAAATACATTATTCAGGTTTGTTTGTTTTTTTACATCTAGGTATGACCATGTGACTAAGTTCTGGCTAATGGGAGAAAACTAAAATGTCATATGATAACTCTGAGAACTATAAAAGACAGCTGATATGTGCCTCTTACTTTCTTATCCTTTGTTTCTTCCTCCAGCCTGTTGCCTGGAACATAATTGCTTCCATCTTGGACCATGGGGACCGAAAGAGAATCTAGGGGTAGCTTGGCCCCAGCTCATAGGAGCCTGGATCCCTGAGGACTTAGTGGAACAGAATCCTATACCTACCCTGGACTACACAAAAAAGACAAAGATTTATATGGTTTTAGCCACTGTTAATAAATTCGATTTTGAGTCACATGTAACTGAACCTAACTCTAATTGATGACATTACTTATGGGCTTGATATATATTGTAATATGAGGACTTCCCAGTATTATCAGCTTGAAAAACTGGTGTTATGATTATTCAATAAAAAGTCATAGACAATCTATTTCCATAACTCCAATTTCTATTGCTACCACCTTCTCAGAAAGAGTCTTCCTGAGAAAACTCCTGGTCAGACAGGAGGGATGTGGTAAAGTGTATGTTTGGATCTAATCCCTGGCTTCCTGTATCATTTCAGAGAATTACAGTGGGTATGTCTATTAATTATGTCTTTTCATTCTGTATTTTGGATGTTTTGACATCTTGGGGTCTTGATGACCCTGGAGAGACTGCTCCTCCAGAGATAGCTCATTCCTGGAGATAGCAAACAACTCACCTCCAAGCACACCTTTCATATGCACACCAACCAATCCAGAGCCCCTACTCCCAACCACAGCCTCTATGGGGCTATTGCACTGTGGGCCACTACTCACCTTCCCTAATCATCCCAGGGCCAAACACCAGACAGCTAGGGACAGTCCTTATGCTCCAGAGCCAGGTGAAATTATTCAAACTAGCCTAAGCCTGCTTACCCTGCCTTGCCCATTTCTTCCTGTGGAAACCACAATAAAGGCTCTTGCCCAAGTTTTCCCTTCACTCTCTCTGTCTCCTGACCAGCCCTGCTGCTTCCCCGTGTGGGCCTGCACTGCATGCCATGGCTCCAGTTTTCAGGAACCTGTAAGTATAAAATAGACTCTTTTCATTATGACAGTCATATCTACGTTTGCATATCTTACCATATCTGATTAAAACAATCCCAGGCATTCTTAAAACAGTGTGTGCCTTGATTTTTCTGGCTGAAAGATCATTGTACAACTCATTAGCAAGACATGCTGAGAAAGTATTCTGGAAGAGAGAAAGATGCAAGAGGGAGTGGACCCAGTGATATTCATTCACATTCATGGCATTTGATTTACCAAAGTGATGACTCAGGACTGCTGAGATTCCTGTTTTCGATTTGATGCATAATTAGTTATTAATAAAGGAATGTTATTTAGTCCTGAGAGTAAGTACCTAATCCTCTAGGTGCTTACTGTTTCATTTCTCTGAATATTTGTTTTATTAATTCATGTTTAGGTAGCACTTACAAACTGCATGTGGTACTTTTACACAGGTAAATTATATGCTTAATTAAAAATAAAATATCTGCCCCTAGGAGCTTGTAGTTAAGAAAACTATATTGTCGAGAGTTAATACAATATGCTAGCTGGTTATGGCTAAG
Source organism: Cebus imitator (assembly GCF_001604975.1). Lineage (NCBI taxonomy): Eukaryota > Metazoa > Chordata > Mammalia > Primates > Cebidae > Cebus > Cebus imitator. The sequence continues at coordinate 10,199,748 of NW_016107360.1, read as the reverse complement.
TTTGCCTTTCATTGAAAAGAGGAAAAATCCTCATCCTGAGTGCCACAATGGCGTGTGTTTGAATCTTGAATGAGTCATCCCCCCGCATGGAGCTAGAGACCCGATCCATTGCCTTCCTTCTTGTTTTCCAGTGCTGCTGCCAAAACAATCACGCACTGAAAACAGCAGTTTGTTAGTTGGAGTTGAGAAATAAATGACTCCTGGGGCCCATTCAGCTCAAGTGTATATATAGTTCAAGCAAACCCAGGATATAAAAATCTGCATTTACACAGCAGATAGATTAAGAGTAATTCACATTCCAAAGGATTCACCACAATAAAAGTAATACCTAAAATGTAATTAATTATCACAATATGGAGGCAATATTGTGCAGTTGGTCATAGGGGTTCAAATCTTCACTTTGCCCTTTCAAAGTGAACTAACCTCATATATTTAAAATATGATTTGATTTTAAAAACATCCCCTTTCAAGGGAGGGGGAATCTATGGTAAAAATGAAGTCAGTGGAGATAAGGCTCACAGACATGGAATGTGGCAGTTTGTTTTTTAGTTCATCTGTGACTTTACCTCCACATTCTCTCAACTTCTAAGCTGGGACATTCTTTAGAAAGTGTCATGGTGTACAGAAGTGGAGGCTTGATTGCAAGAGATTAAAGGATTAATTGAATATATAAAGCTCTAGTATTCCTTAATGTAATGTAAATGCTAACAGCCTTTGCAAGGGTCTAAATAACTGCCTTTGATAGAGCAGTTCATGGCTTTCTGAGCACATTATATGCATTACTGCATTTGCTCTTCATAACAATTGTATGGAGTAGAAGGCAAGGCAATGTTTTAATTTCCGTTTTACTGATCAAAGTCAAAGCCACATGGATTAGAAGATGTGGAGGTAGGGCTAGAACGCAAGTCTCCTTCTCCCGGGCCTTGGCATGTGCCATTACCTTGAGAGTGCCTACTCTAGCTGCAGCTGGTTTTAGAGTGTACTGGTGACCTCAGATTTATCATTTTGACTCCCTAAATTTCATCTAATATTCATATCTCTGCAAGAAAGCCAGTCTTCCTTTCAACTTCATTGGTGTGTTTTAATCAGCCCTGGCATGAGGATTTAGCAATTCTTGGATTTCATCTGCGACTATAGATCTTGACATTGGAAAATATTTACACTTGAAGCCCTAAGGGACAGTAACATGAGTTGTACTGCATCCCTGCCAAATACACATTAACTTATTCAGAGTAAGTAGGAGAAAATGTTGAAGGATGCATTTATTTATTTGTGGTGATGAATGTTTATATAGAAAGGGGATTTTAGGCTGGGCGTGGTGGCTCACGCCTGTAATCCCAGCACTTTGGGAGGCCGAGGTGGGCGGATCATGAGGTCAGGAGATTGAGACCATCCTGGCTAACACAGAGAAACCCTGTCTCTACTAAAAATAGAAAAAATTAGCCGGATGTTGTGGCATGCACCTATAGTCCCAGTTACTTGAGAGGCCAAGGCAGGAGAATCACTTGAACCCACGAGATGGAGGTTGTAGTGAGCCGAGATAGTACCACTGCACTCCGGTCTGGGTGACAGAGAAAGACTCTGTCTCAAAAAAAAAAGAAAGAAAGGGAATTTTAAAAATACCTGAATAATTAAAACCTTACAGAAATTGTATTAATATTGCCTTCTTTAGTAGTACATTACAAATATTGATTTAGGAATTGAAAATGCAATGCAAGCATTATAAAATAATTCCACCATAATAAAAACATATCTTTAAAAGAAATACTTGAAAAAGACAGATACAGTTTTTGTCCAACAAACATACAAGTTAGTATAGATACTTTGGGAAAGTCAACTTTGCCTAGAGTGAGACCTCAGGGAAGAACCATCTTCATGTTCTCTACCCAGAGGGGAATTCTCCCCTGAGCAATTGATAGGCACTGAATCCAAATCAACTTGATTCAACTATAGGTAATAGCAATTACCCCTGGGTAGCAAGAGCCTTCTGTGGTTTCTCTTTTAGACAAGAAGAGTTCCCTGGGATGAACTGAAATGCTGTTGGATGCCTAATGCTAGAAAGAGCATCATGTCTTACTTGACTGGGTACAGAGAAAAAAAATGTGGATAATGGTGAACGCCTAATTCTTAGAACAAGATGGAAATCCATAACTTCTCGGAACCCATCATATGCTTCAAGACCAGTGATTGTCATGTGAGACCTTCATACTGACTGAACTCTGTTCAATTTTATGCATAGTTTCCTTAGAATTTGTGGTCAATATCCCTTTGACCTCTGTTTTTTGACTTTGTGAATATTCCTAATTTTTGAGTAATTTCTTGACTTCTCAACAATATCCATGCTAAATGCAAAATGAGACAATAAAAGTCATACCTAAAATGTAATTAATTATCACAATATGGAGGCAATACAGTGCAGTTGGTCATAGGGGTTCAAATATTCACTTTTCTTCTTTCTCAACTTGTTTTCTGGGATGGATTACTTAGATATTTGTGTCATACTTTTCTCATCTTAAACAGGAATAAAGATGCCTGATTTGCTAGGTTGTTGAGAATAGTCCATGTGGTAAAATACGTATGGTATGTACTGGGTCCTTGGCACATGGAAGATGCTTGAAAATATGAGTTTGCAAAAGCTGGAAGTAAAATTCAGCATGAAAAGATTCCTCCTTGATCTATCCATGTATTCTAACTTTCAACCTTAAATTCCTTGCTGCTGACAAGTGGTCAAGCTTTTGTTTGCTGCATATTCAACATGGGTCAGCCAAAGCATGCTACTCCCTGGGATATGGATGTTAAACAGGTTTTATCTCCTGTGCCATTCTGATTCATTGATTCTGTCTGTCTGAGTGCTGTGTTGAGGTTACAAGACTGTGTGTAGCCTCAAAGGGAAAGAGCACAATTATTGATTAGTCATGTCTCCTGTGGAGTTGAGAGATAACTGATTACTCATGCCTGCGGTGGAATTGGGAGAAGGGAGTGGTGGTGGCATGTGTGTAGGCATTTGCCTTGCTTGGCCTAAGATACTCATCTTTGTTTCTTTTCCCAGGACCGCAGAGACTTACAGATACCTAATATTCTACTACCCTTAGACTGCATGCAAGATGCCTAGAGATAACTCTTCCTTACTGAAAAGGCGGCTTAAGTGAGAAGAAGGCAGAGCAAAAAGCTGGAAACTTGTTCTCCCTGGCTTCATGCCTCCACTCATGCCTTCTTGTTTCCCATTTCCTAGGATGGATCCTCCCCTTTCACAATTACATGCCTTGGCACACGCTCTTTCAGCTTCTGAGAATGCGGTTCCCTGCCTTTTGCCACTTGGCAAATTCTATTTATCCTGCAAGATCTAGCTCAAATGTAGATTCTCAACCTAAGGAGGCCTGATAGATTCAAGCCCCTAACTTCCTGGTATTCTTGGTGTCTAGCTCACAGTAGGCTCTCAATAAATGTTGGTTGAACAAAGTACATAAAGAGGGAGATATTGATGAGTTGACGGTGAAAATTTTTCCTGAGAAAATAATCCAGATGTGAATACTATATTCTTCTCTCTGGAGTTAGTAAAACCATCTTGTTTGGGGTCCTTTATATTTTAAAGGAGTGGCAGCCCTGTTTACATGTTACAATAGAAATCCAAGTTTTAATACTATATTTGAAATGGACTTCTTGAGTTATGATGATTGAGTCTTCTGGGAACTAAGACAAGCAAGAATTGAACTTTTAAAAAAATCTTGGTAAAATACACATGACACAAAATTTACTATTTTCACCATTTTAAAGTGTGTAATTTAGTGGCATTAAGTACATTCACACTGTTATGCAACCATCATTACCATCCATCTATAGAACTCTCTTTATCTTGCAGAACTGAAACTCTGTGCCCATTAAACAGTAATTCTCTGGTCTACCACCCCGCTGTCTTGGACAACCACCATTCTACTTTCTGTCTCTGTGAATTTCACTACTCTAAGAACCTCATGTATGTGGGATCATATAGTATCCTTTCTGGCTGGCTTATTTCACTTAACATCATAGTGTCCTCAAGGTTCATCCATGTTGTAGCATGAATCAGAATTTCCTTATTTTTAAGATGGAATAATATTCCATTATTTATATACATTCATCAGCTGGTGAACATAGGTTGCTTCCACCCTTTGGCTATTGTAAATAATGCTTCTATGAACATGGGTATACAAATATCTCTTCAAGTCTCTGCTTTCAATTCTTTTGGATGTATAACCAGATATGGAATTACTGGGTTATATGGCAATTCTATTTTTAATTTTTTAAGGAACCACCATAATATTCCATAGTGGCTGCACCATTTTACATTCCCACCAACAGTGCACAAGGGTTCCAATTTCTCCATATTTTTGCCACTTGTTATTTTTCTGTTTTCTTGAGAGTAGCCACTTGAATGGGTGTGAGGTGGTATTTTATTATGGTTTTGATTTGCATATTTCCTAATGGTTAGTGTCTTAGTCCATTTGGGCTACTATAATAAAATACTGTATACTGGGTAGCTTATAACCAACAGGTTGTTTTTCCACAGTTCTTAAGGCTCAGAGGCCCAAGATCAAGCAGCCATATTTGGAATCTGATGAAGGCACACTTTGTTATAGATGGTGCCTTTCACTGTGTCCTCACATGATGTGAGGGATGAAAGAGCTGCCTTGGGCTTATATTATAAGGGTACTGATTTTATTTATGAGGGCTCTGCCTTTATGACCTAATCAGCTCCCCAAAAGGCCCACCTTCTAATGTAATCACCCTGGGGATTCAAATTTTAACATATGAGTTTTGGGAAGACACAAACATCACTAGCAATTAGTGATGTGGAACATTTTTTCACTGTTTATTGACCATTTGTATATCTTCTTTGGAGAAATATCTATTCAAGTCCTTCACTCATTTTTAAATCAGGTTGTTGGGCTTTTTGTTGAGTTTTGAGTTGTAGGTATTCTTTATATATTCAGAATATTAGCCCTTTATTAGCTGTATTAGCACTTTTTTTTGCCTGTGTTTTTCGTGTCATATTCAGGAAATCATTGACAAATCCAGTGTCATGATGCTTCTTCCCTCTGTTTTATTCTTTTTTCCCCCTTCTAATCATGCTTTAGTCTTTCCAGCCCTATGTTTTATTCTAAGAGTTTTATAGTTTTAGTTCTTACATTTAGGTCTTTGATCCATTTTTAGTTCATTTTTGCTTATGGTAAGAGTATAAGGTAAGAGTTCAACTTCATTCCTTTTCATGGAGTATCCAGTTTTACCAACACTGCTGAGAAAGACTCTTCTTTTCCCATTGAATGATCTTGGGGCCCTTGTCAAAAATCGTTCAACTATATATGTGAAGGTTTATTTCTGGGTCATTTATCCTATTCTATTGGTCCATATGCCTGTCGTTATGCCAGTACCTTACTCATAATGTAGTTGTTATTACTATAGCTCTGTTATTACATTTTGGAATCAGGAAGTGTGAGACCTCCAACTTTGTTCTTCATTTTCAAAATTGTTTTGGCTATTTGGTGTCCCTTGAAATTCCATATAAATTTTAGGATTTTTATTTTTAATTTCTGAAAAAAAAAGTCATTAGGATTTCAATAGGGATTGTATTGAATCTATAGATTACTTTTAACAGTACTGACATGTTAATAGTATTAAGACTTCTAATCTGTGAACACAGGATGTCTTTCCATTTATTGGTGTCTTCTTTCAGCAATGTTTTGTAGTTTTCAGTGTACAAACATGTTGCCTCTTTGGATAAGTTTATTCCTAAGTATTTTATTCTTTTCATGTTATCATAAATGGAATTATTTTCTTAATTTCCTTTTCTAATTGTTTATTGTTAGTGTTTAGAAATCTAATTGAGTTTTGTTTATTGATTTTATATCCTACAACTTCACCTTTCTAATACTTTTTTTGGTGGAATCTTTAGAGTTTTCTAAATATCAGATTATGTCATCTATAAACAGAGATAACGTCTTCCTTTCCAGTTTAGATGCTTATTTTTTTCTTGCCTAATTGCTCTGGTTAAGACTTCCAGTAGAGAATGGAAGTGGCAATAGTGAGAATCCTTGCTTCTTTCTGATTTTAGAAAAGAGCTTTAGTCTTTCACCATTGAGTATATATTTAGCTGTAGGATTTTCATATGTGGTTTTTATTACGTTAAGGTAGTTACTTTTTATTTGTAATTTGTTGACTGTTTCTATCATTAAAAAGGTTTGAAATAGGTCAAATGCTTTTACTGCATCAATTGAGATAATTTTTTTTTTACTTTATTCTGTTAATGCTATATATTATATTGATTGACTTTTAAACATTGAGCCACCCTTGCATTGCAGGAATAAATCCCACATAGTCATGTTAGTATAATCCTTTTAATGTGCTATTGAATTCTGTTTGCTAGTATTTTGTTGAAGATTTTTTTGTAACAATGTTCATTAGGAGTAGTGGTTTATAGAGTTTTTTTGTTTTTGTTTTTTGTTTTGTAGTGTCTTTATTTAGCTTTGGTATCAAGGTACTGGCCTCACAGAATGAGTTTGTAGGTTTTCTCTCCTACTCAATTGTTTTGGAAGAGTTTAGAAGGATTGGTGTTAATTCTTTTTTAAATATTAGGTAGAAGTTCCCTAGTGAAGTCATCTGGGCCTGGGAGGTTTTTGATTACTTATTTAATTGCCTTAGTAGTTATGGGTTTATTGAGATTTTCTGTTTCTTCATGACCCAGAAACAGATTTTCTGTTTCTTCGTGATTCAGTACAATAAGTTGTGTACTTCTGGGAATTTAGCCATTTCATCTAAGTTATCCAATTTGTTGCTGCACAATTGTTTGTAGTACTCTATCATACTGCTTTTATTTCTGTAAAATCAGTTATAATGTTCGCTCTTTCATTTCTGATTTTAGTTATGACTATTACTTCCTTTTTTTTCTTAGTCAATCTAGCTAAAGCTTTGTCAATTTTGTTGAATTTTTCAAAGCACCAACTCTTGGTTTTGTTGATTTTCTGTGCTAGCTTTCTATTCTTTATTTTGTTTATCTCTGCTCTAATCTGTATTATCATCTTCCTTCTGCTAACTTTGAGGTTAGTTCTTTAGTTCCTTAGGGTATAAATTTGGGTTGTTGATTTCAGATCTTTCTTTGTTTTTAATGTAAGTGCTTTAGACCTTTCTGAATAGAGCCGTCTATATGCATTTATCCTGGTAACTTTATAGGCAGAATCAGTGAGCAGTTGGCAACATTCCATCCCAAGGAAGGGACCATCATTAGACGCTTGCCCATTGCCCATATTTCAGTTTCAGAGTTTCATGCAGTTCCTATATCTGAGACTTTGGAGAGGCTTTTCCTGTTTATATAAGCACAACAAGTTCATACTAACTGATTTTATTTTGGACTCAAATAATTTTGTTTTATTGTGATTATGTCTGTATCCAAGGATGGACTCATTTTGTTTGAAACACAGTGCTTAGAGGAAATCAGTCTACTCTTTTGCTTCTAAAATATCTAATATAAAGTGCTGCCTTAACTTCCTTAAGAAAAGATCCACTGCCATAGGATTCAAACAAAAGTGAAGACAGTAGTAACTTTTCAGGGAAATAGGAGACTTAGAGTTTCACTGGTTCTCTCAATTTGTAGCCTGGGTGAGAAATGTGTTTGGCTGGTGTCTGCTTACTTGATATGACAAGAAAACTCATCACGGGGGCTAGAAATACTCCTTTGTGGCTATAATGTGAATGGGAGGGGTATGTAGATTAGCACATTTTCTGACGTGTTTAACAGAAAGTCAGACTCAAAATGGCTTAAACTCTAGAGCAATGAATCATGTCCCATCACTGGGAGTTCAGAGGCAGGCAGACTCTGGAGTAGCAAAGCTTAGTTATGTGATCAAGGACCCAGGATCCAGTCTGGATCACTTCATGGTCATAAGATGGTTGCAAGCAGCCACAGGGGCAATATCCTTCCTCATTTATAGCTTTAAAACAGAGGGCGAAGAGAAACAACGCTCTTTTCCTCACTCTAAAACATAGAATTGAAGTCCTATAGTGTCAGTTATGGCCATATGTGGTTATCAAGCACTTGAAATGTGGCTATTCCAAATTGAAGTATTCCATAAGTATAAACAACATGCTAAATTTTGAAGACTTAGTATGAAAAACTGAATGTGAAATATCTCAATTTTTATATTGATTGTGTTTACATAATATTTTGAATATACAGTATTGAGTTACATAAATATATTTCCAGAACTAATTTTACCTGTTTCTTTTTACTCTTTAAAATGTGGCTACTAGAAAATTTTAAATTGCATATGTGGCTTGCATTACATTTCTATTGGGGCCAGGCGTTGGACATAATTTGCACGGTGACCAGACAGGTCCCATGTGCTGATTGGCCTCAGCCAGTCACGGGGTGAGTGGATATTGGGAGGTCAATTACAACACAATGTCCATCACAAAGCCAGAGGCGTGGAGGAGAGCTGTGCATCACCGTACTCGTTCAGGACTGCTAAGAGATAAAAAAATGACTTCAGGCCGGGCGCGGTGGCTCAAGCTTGTAATCCCAGCACTTTGGGAGGCCGAGGCAGGTGGATCACTAGGTCAAGAGATCGAGACCGTCCTGGTCAATATGGTGAAACCCCGTCTCTACTAAAAATACAAAAAATTAGCTGGG
>NW_016107360.1:10165816-10190943 GCF_001604975.1 Cebus imitator | reverse complement strand
AAAAAAAAAAAAAAAAAAAATGACTTCAGTACATTTAATCTACTCTGAGATTTGAAATAATGCAAATCCTTCCAAACCCACTCCTCTTTTCCTTCTCTCAGGCCTGTTTTCTAAAGGCCATTCCTTACTCTAGGAGTGGACAAGATAGATTGAAGAGTGCCAGGAAGAGGAGGGTGGGGTGAGAGCATGGGAGTCGAGGGCTAGCGGCACAAATAGCTGAGGTTCTAGCACAAGGTGAAAAGACATATAGAAGTGCCATGTCCGAACTGCTTGGTATCAAACTGGCTATTTCCCTCTTCATAGGAAGGAGAATCCCAACAGATACTACTTTTCTGTTTGCTGTATTTGACAGCTTGGTCAATTAAGAAGAACGTGGTGACTGGGAAAAGGTGGCTGGTGGATTCTTTCCGGGAGCCCCATCTTTAGGTGGAAAGAGGCTAAAAGAGGCTGTGATTCCTCACCAGGGTTGCTATTTTAATGTCTTGCATTTTTTTCATATTCTCTTAGCCTTGTATGTACTAGCCATTTTTACTGGCCACATTCTTTATTATGGAGTTTCTCCAAATGCTGGTTCCTCTCTTTATAAAGCCGAGTGTGTTTTACTCCTCATCATGTGGTCTCTTGCCACTTTTTTCAAGGTGTCTTCCAGACTGCCTGCTTCAGAATCATCTGAGGAATTCGTTTTAAAGCAGATTCCCTGGCCCCTCATCAAAGCTACTGAATCAGGATCCCTAGAGGTTGGATGTAGGAATCTCCCTTTCTAACAAGCTTCCAGGCCACTCCCATCCTCACAAAAGTCCCAGGGTTTCAGATACTGCTATAGAGACAGTGGATGCAGGAAGATGTGGAAGGGGTCGTTTCTTGATGTGGATCCTCCCAAGGGGTAAGTCTTAAGTGGGAGAAATGAGCATCTCTTGGTTTCTGCAAGGAAAGCAGGGCTAGTATCTCAGCATCTGGTGGACTGAAGAGTGATGGTGGTGGCTGCCGTGCCCGATAGCATGGCAGAGAGAGCGTTCTTTATCAGGGCCACAACAGCTAAGGCCAAGACATGTGATTGCCTCTCTCCAGGGGCTCACAGGGTCCCACAAGGAGGCCACACCCTGGAGAACACAGGTGGATTTGTTTCTAGCAAACGTGGCACTCATGAGAGATTTCCAGAAATAATCATGGAGACAGCAGGATATGAGGTCCTTCAGTGGGGCAGGTGAAGCCTAACAGGCCTCCTGGGCTCAGCATTAGTGTTAACCTGCAGTTAAGCTGCTGAGGCTTGAGGGCAGTTAAGTTACAAAAAAATCTGCAAAACTCAGGAAAGCATCCCTTCTGACTAAGCATCTTAAAGGCATCATAATGCCTCTACCTCAGCACTTCTGTGGCTTTGATTGACACATTTGGAGCCACATCCATCTGGTAGACATGAGTAGAGACATTCTTGCTTGTTTTTCTAATGCAGTCCAGATTTGTGTGTCTCCACTATTAATTCAGGGACTCACTTTTTTCTTTTTATGGAAGGGCCAGAGTTTTACGGGCTGGCAGAGCAGTTGGTGTTGACACAAAGTGGGGGTGCTCTGCTGTTTTCTGCCACCCAGGTAGTGCTGAAGATGTGGAGTGGGCATCTGAGTCAGTTTCCTGAGTCTCACGCCAAATAACTCTCCACTTCTCCACTGTATCATTGTAGAATGGGGAGTGTGGGTGTGTGTTTGAGGGAGACCCAGAAGGACTGGGAAGCTGTAGGCCACATTGTGAAACTTCCACAATTCCCAGGGAGCTCAAGATTTGAATCTGTTTCTTGGGGCGGAATTGAACAGTGAAAGACTGGACCAACAATTTCCTTTCTATGTACAGAAAGCAATCTCTCCCACTTCAGCCGAATTCAGCTTCTTTTCTGCAGGTTTCCTCCCTCCAGTTCCCTCTACTGAAGAATGCTTTGAGATTGGCTGGAGTACCATGCAGAAAGCTGGAGTGTTAAAGCTTCAGACTTCTAAAAAGGCGGAAGCTCCTGGAAGACCAAGTCCACAGACGGCAGGGAGGAGGGCAAATGGAAGGTGTTTGTGAAGCAGAGGGCACCATGAGCTCCAGAGCTCTGAATGACCCGGAATAGGTCGTCTCCTTTGAAGAAACATCTGTCTCTAGTCTAGATGTTCAGCTCTCTCTGGATGCATACACTTATTTTGGCCTGTGGCAACATGAATTGTTAGACATATCCCTGCCTACCCTTTTTTGTTGTTACCTATGAATAACACTTTTCTATTGTACTAACATTCAATTGCCAGGGAACATCTTGATATTCTTTAAGTATAAAAGCAGGAACAGCTTCTGTTAGGGCATTTAAGGCAGTTTGAGGGTTCCCATTATATGCAGGCTATGTCCAATGGAAGGGATTTATTCTGCTGCTGAAATGTCTAAGAGTTATTTTTTCCCACAGAGCATATTTATTTCTTTTTGACAGTGTTTGAGGTTATGGACTCTATTTCTAGCTGACAAAAGAAAACAGTATACAATAAAACCTGTGACATTAGACTGGATAAAACCAAATGCACTCATTTGCTTCCAGACAAGGACACCCATTTCAATAACTGAAAGAATTGAGAATGTTTAATGTTCTGAGAACATGCTAAGCTGAATTTAAGTGAAAGATGATCCCTGATTCTTTCATTCTTGCTTTAAAAATAAACTACATAATTAAATGGCTACAGATACCTTCTTTTGTGGGGAGAAAAGAGCAATTGGATTCTTTGCAATCTTGCCAACAGGGCAGTAGGTTTCCTAACCCTTTGGCAAAATTGAAAATCAATACCAATCAGAAAAAAATGCTAACAAAAGGGGAAATTTCACAGGAGTCACAGGCGATAAAAGATTTACAATTGAATAAAACATTACAGGTCAGCATTAAAACAGATGATACGTTTGTCTCACAAGACAAAGCAGCCAGCCTCTAACCAGAGGTGTAAAACAGCACCCAGGGGCCAATGAGAAGCCCCAGACTAGCCATTTCCCTTCCTCTCGAGGAAAGGAGCCTCCTTCCTGGGGAGACATTCACTCCACAAGCTGCATTCACTGTTTGACAGTTCACCTTGTTTGAAAGTAAAACTCTCTGGAAATACAAATCTTGCCCATGCATAATTTCTAGGATTAGTATATTTGGAATTTCAGAACAAAGAGACCAGACTTGCTTTTGAAAAGGAAAAGATGATTATCTGTTGGTTCATTTTGTAGGTGAATAAGACCTTTAAAATACAACCTGGAGAAATTATGAGGCCAAAAATGTCAGTAAAGACAGGCTGAGTTCTGACTAAAAGGCAGTGGAAGCCATCACCAACTGGAGGGGTTTTATGGACATGGTGAAGAGGAAGTCTCGGAGGGTGATCATTATTCAGGGCTCATTAGTTCTTTCTGAGCAGACTCTCAATCATGGGAGTTTTCATATTCCAAAGCCAAATTCTTGAAAAGAAAACTCAGAAATGATATTTTGGCATCCAGCCATTATCAAGAGAATACATTTGACAAAAATAAATCAATTGTATTGTTTTTTGTCAAAATCATGGAGAGTGCATCTATATGCTTACCAATTGAAAGAACGCAGTTCACCTCTAATCAGAGACAGCATAGCTGGGTGCCCAGGCACATCCCTTAAAGTTGCCAGTGGACCTGCAGCCATGCCCAATGGTCTCAGTTTGGCAATATGTCTTGTCATCATAAATTAAATACCTGTTTTAGTAACTAGACTCTATCCTGGAAACTTGCACACAGATTTTATAACACTTTAAAATTTAGGCCCTTTTATTCTACTTATTATTTTTGAGGCAAGGTCTCACTCTGTCACCAAGGCTGGTGTGCAGTGGCATAATCACAGCTCACTGTAGGCTTGACCTTCTGGGCTCAGGTGATCCTCTCACCTCAGCCTCCCAAATAACTGGGACTACAGGTGCTCACTATCATGCCTGGCTAATTTTTGTATTTTTTCTAGAAATGGGGTTTTACCATGTTGCCCAGGCTGGTCTTGAACTCATGGGCTCATGCGATCTGCCTGCCTTGGCCTCCCAAAGTGCTAGGATTATAGGCATGAGCCACCATGCCTGGCCTAGAGCATTTAAAAAAATGGATCATAGAAGCAAGTTTTTGTTTTTGTGTTAACATGAACTACAGAGTTTATCACAGGGGATTAGTAATAATATCTAGTTCCTGTTCCTGTTTCTCAACTGGCCATCTGGCTTTTCTTAATCCTTTGAAGTTCATGCACTATTGCTAACACTTAATGAGCACTTACAAATGTACTAGACACTGGGATAAGCCCTTTATTTACATTGGTTTTTGCATTTCATCCTCATAGCATCCCTATGAGGTAGAAGCTCTCTACCTTAGAGATAAGAAAATCAAGGCTTAGAAAATTTGGCCAAGGCCACCCACCACTACCATCAAAATCCAGCCAAGACAGTTTGAAGCCATTCAGAGCTCTTAACAGGTGCTCCCTGTGGCCTCTCTCAGAGTGCAGGCAATGCAGACTTGTGTCAATTTCTCTCACCTTACTGCTCAGCTAATACCTCTGCCCTGATACTGCCAATATTTTTAGTCCTGATGAATTTTATCTAATTTTCTTCTCTTTAGTTTTGCCTCACCCATTTATTTCCCATTTCCAGAATTGTTTATCTTGCACGATATGTAGTTATCTGGAAACGCTTGTTTTCTCAGTGTTAAATGAACTCATATCATTGTTTGATTTATAATCGGTGTTGTTCTAGCTTGCCTGGCTTTAGCAATATAGTTGTTATTTCAATTTAGAGGCAACCTGCAGAGGAAATAGCTTGGCTTCTGTTATTTACATATTGATGTGTGAGATCTACAAATTATAATGATGGCGTCTGATAATGTAGTGTCTGTACTGCCCTTTTCTTTATTCTTTTTGAAATGGTGACACAAATCTTTATCACTTGGCTTGGTCTTTTCCTGGAGCAACCTGCTATTTGTAAGAAGATCTAAAATGCAGAGTTTCTTATGTTTTCCCTCTTTTTATGGCTCTTCTTCCTTTAGAATAAAGTGTTGTAGAACTGTTTTCCAATTGGGAACATTCTAATTAAGAAACAAAAAGAACTTAATGGTATAAAATACATTTGTGTACAACGAAGTAAAAACATTAATGTTTCTCTTTTTTTTGAGACAGAGTCTTGCTCTGTCACCCAGGCTGTAGTGTAGTGGCATGATCTCGGCTCATTGTAACCTCCACCTCCTGGGTTCAAGCCATGTTCCCACCTGAGCCTCTTGAATAGCTGAGATTACAGGCACCCACCATCATGCCTGGCTAATTTTTGTATTTTTAGTGGAGATGGGATTTCACCATTTTGGCCAGGCTGGTCTTGAACCCCTGACCTCAAGTGATCCGCCTGCCTTGGCCTCCTGAAGTGCAGTGATTGTAGGCATGAACCACTGAACCTGGCCTCATCTTTATTATAGCATTATTATAATAGCAAAAGTGAGAATAATATAAATGTATTCAAATAAGGAATTGGTTAAATAAATTATATGACATCCATATGTTGGAATATCATGCTACTCTAAAAGTTATATTGTAGAATAGTTTTTAAAGATATAAATGTTTGTGATGGATTAAGTTACAAAAACAATTAATAAAATAATGTGAGTTACTTAACCCTTAATTATTTATATGTGTATTTTTTCTTTTCCAAAAAATTAAAAAAATTTTTACTCTCATTTATATTGTTGGTTTATAATTTTTATATTATTGTGAATGGATAACATAGTCTGTATGATATCAGTTCTTTAGAACTGGTTTAAATTTTTTTCTGATTTGAGAAAGGTTCAAATTTTATAAATGTAAATTCCTCATGAGAGGAATTTTTTGGTACCTGATTCTATCTATGTAAAACATACATATGATATTATATATTATATAACAAGATACATATGTGTGTATATGTATAAATATCTATAGGCCACCATTTTATATGTATGCACACATTGTGTGTGTGTGTGTGTGTGTGTGTGTGTGTGTGTGTGTGTATATATGTATACCCACAAATATTCATATGTGTGTGTATAGACTAAGCCTTTCAATAGTGTTATTAATATCACTTATTCTTTATACAGTTTCTGGCTGCTTAATCATTCAGATTTTAGGAGAAGTATATTAGAATCTCCCAGTCCTGCTGTAGATTTGTCAATTTCTCCTGGTAACTCTATTTTCATTTTATGTATTTCAAGTACATTTATTAAGTAAGTGAAAGTTAATTGTTGGTAGAATTTTTTTTTGATGGGCTGCTTCTTTCAATAATGTCTCTCCATTCCCATTAATTTTCACCTTGAATTATATTTTTATTAATATTAATATTCCACACTAGTTTTCTGTTAGTTATTATTTGCCTAGAATTTCTATTTTCATTCCTTCTTTCACCCTTTCTTGATCATTTTAGGAGTATCTTTTTTATAAATAGCACATAGCCGAATTTTGGGTTTAAATCAAATCTGAGAGTCTTTGTGTTCTAATAATGAACAAATAGAGTTATGTAGTCTGTCCTTCATGTTTTTTAATTTTTGTTTTATATTTTCCATGTCTTCATCTCTCTGGGCTATATTCAAGGTAATTTCTTCAGATTTCTCTCCCAATTCACTAAGTTTATCTTTAATACTATCTAACTTGCTATTTAACTCATCTGTTAAATATCTTATTTCAATGACTATTCTTAAATAGTAAAATCTTTGTGTTTCAAATTCACCTGTTCTGATTTCATAATACCATGTTATTTTTATAATAGAGTTTTAAAAATCTCTGTAAATACTTCAAAATGCTTATTTAATTTTTTTAAACTTACAAACATTGTTCTTTTAGCTCTAGTTCCTCAGGTTTGAATTTTACTATTTGTTGAGGCCATAGAGAGTCTTTCTTGGTATTGCCTACCTCATATGTTTTAAAAATGCAGGCTTATCTTGCCTAGGCATTAGCCTCTGTAGAACCTCCATGTATGCTCTGTGCTAGGGAGCTCTCCCCGTGGTAAAGTTCCAGGAGTGTCTCTGTCCAGGCCTTAGGGGACAGCCAATTTTTATACTGGCATATTGGCTAAAATTTCCTTTCACATGAAAGCTCAAAAATAATTCCAGTATAGAAGATTGGGCTTGGCATCCCAATCTTTGTTAGAAATTTCTCAACCTAAGGTATGTGGTATTAGTTTTAGTGCAAGATTCTCTTCTGGATTTTGGTATGTAAAAAATACATCTTTGGCTAGTTCTAGTGTGCAGTTTACTATCAGATGTTATGGGATTAACGATTTTTATTTATTTATTTATTTATTCTACTTTAAGTTCTGGGGTACATCTGCAGATTGTGCAGGTTTGTTACATAGGTATACACGTGCCTTGGTGATGGTTTGTTGCATCCATTGCCCTGTCATCTACATTAGATATTTCTCCTAATGCTATCCCTCCCCAACCCCCCACCCCCTGCTATTCCTCCCTTAGCCCCCTAACCCCCAGGCCCCGGTGTGTGAGGTTCCCCTCCCTGTGTCCATGTGCTCTCATTGTTCAACACCCACTTATGAGTGAAAACATGCAGTGTTTGGTTTTCTGTTCTTGTGTCAGTTTGCTGAGAATGATGGTTTCCAGTTTCATCCATGTCCCTGCAAAGGACATTAACTCATCCTTTTTTATGGCTGCATAGTATTCCATGGTGTATATATGCCACATTTTCTTTATCCAGCCTATCATTGATGGGCATTTGGTTTGGTTCCAAGTCTTTGCTATTGTGAACAATGCTGCAATGAACATACGTGTGCATGTGTCTTTATAACAGAATGATTTATAATCCTTTGGGTATATACCCAGTAATGGGACTAACCATTTTCTTTTATTAGTTTGATGTTTTATAATGTAAATATCAATAAACAAATGATGACCTATTGGGTGACCTTGTCTATATAGATCAGGATTTCTCAAGGTCACCACCATGGCATTTTGAGCTGAATACTTTTTTGTTGGGTTGGGTAGGAGAGGTGTCCTGGACATTGTAGAAGGTTTAGCAACATCCTTGGCCTTTCCTTTACTGACTAGATGCCAGTGGCAAAACATCCCCAAGTTGTGATAATGAAAAATGACTCTAGACATTGCCAAATGTCTTGTGGGGAGCCAGGGGGTGGGCAAAATTATCCCCAGTTCTGCTATATAGGGAAGTGGCATATCTCCCTATATAGTAAATAAGTATGAGTTTCACTGAGTCAATAAGAATATTTGTTTAAGCTTTAATGTGTATAACACACCATTCTTTTGTGGAAGTAGTCTTATTTAGGCACAGAGAAAGAAAGTTGTAGTCTACTCCATTCTCATGAAGCCATCTGTGGCACATGACAGCACTGTAACAGTGGGTTTCAATCTGTACAATGAAGACAATCACTCTGTCCTTTTAGAGCTTTTGGGAGAATGTGTGCAAAAAGGTCAAACACTGCTGAAACATAGCTGGCACTCAATAAACTATAGCTTTTACTATTATTATTATCCAATCAGAGCTCATGTGTATAAACCAGGGCTCACCAACCAGCTTGATTGGTCTGCCTCTGGCTATATGATACATGTCACACCCACACATCTTCCTGAAATGTTTTTTATCAGAACAACCTGAGAGTCCATGACCAAACAAGCCAATAAACAAGTTAAAGAAAATCACATACAGCAAACCAGTGCTTGGCCAATAGTTAAAGTTCAGGTTCCATGGCATCTCCATGTGTCTGGGGAGCAGTGGCCTCTGCATCTGTGTATGGCTCACACATGCTATTTATATCTTGGGTGGCACACAGATTCCACTGCTGGAGGAATGAATGATTGTTCAATTTCTTCAGCCTGGTTCGTGATCTGTTTTAAGCTACCAGGCCTCCATCTCAGCAGGCCAACAGGAAGCCTGCTTTTGATTTAACAGTGCTCTGAACAAGCTCCTTCTATGGCTTTTCAAGAATTAATTACAGAGCTTAGTAGAGGCGCCTGCCACAAAATCCCATGGATAGTTTTATGAGCAATAACAGCAGCTGCATTGATGCCAGCAGAATAAGAATTTCCTTGGAGGACTGCTTAGAAAGAGAGGACTGGTTTGTGGACGTGTAGGCACATGGGTCTCCTGTCTATACTTACGGGGCAATTTAAAATCTGGAAGCAAGAAGAGATTGGTTCACTGTCATACATCATCTGCATTATTGAGCCTCACACACCTCGGCTTGTGTGATTTGGCCAAAAAAGGAGAGATGACTCTGATATGTAGCAATTGCAGCACTGTGGAGGGAAGGAAGCAACAAAGTGCCCACCGGGGAAGGGTGCAAAGCTGAAGACCATAGGGATCTAATTGCACTGCTGTGCGGTGCAGCATCCCTCACACTGCAGGGCCTGTGACTTGGGGGAATGAAGCAAATGCATACAGTAGCTGTTCCCCAACTGCAGCAACAGCGTGAGTTCTTGAGAGCACATTTCATGCTTTGCCAGAAAGTTTCAATTGGTTGTGTCGGCAGGATGCAGAGGTGGCCAGTGGGAAGCAAAAGAGAGAATGTGACTGCCTGCTGAGCAAAGATGCAGGAGTCTTCCCGGAACCAGACAGCAGCGGCTTCTTGCAGGGCAGGCTCACTGCCCACTTTGCGTGTGGACGGAGCTGCAGTGGCTTTCCATAGCTACTCATTGAAGGAATAATGAATGACACAGCACTGGTAACCCCACAGTTCAAACATTTTTACAATTTTGAGATTATAGTAGCAGGAGGGCCTCTGCTTCCCATTCCTGATGGTAAAGATGGTAGATTCCAAAGGATAGCCATTTTTATATAAATATCTGCCAGTGCAATTGAGCTTACACAAGGATTACCTGGGATCTCTTTCACTGAGGAGCCCTGCATCTCCCTTTGTCCTTGTGTCCAAGGTTGCTGGAGGCTGGGCCAGCTCTGTGGGAGTGAAACCTACTCTCCCAGGGGCAGGAATAAAGAGTGTGGCCTCTGGGTCTTTGCTGTACCTTCTGGTTTTGTCTGTGTGCATATTTTCATGCACATGAGAAATTCCATTCTTGCTTTTTATCCAAACATTTGTGAGTTTTCTGCACAGAGGTCTGGTGCCTCTGGTCAAAAGCTGTAACTGTGATTGAGAAAAATTAATTTAAAAATGGAAGTTTCTACCCTGATTTTGTTTCTTTCTGGGGCCCTTTAAAAATAAATACAGTTGTTCCTCTGTATCTGTGGTTTTGCATCTGTAGATTCAACCAAATCCACAATCTGTGGATTGAAAATATTCAGAAAAAAAAATTCCATAGAATTCCAAAAAGCAAAACATGTATTTGGTGCACACCGAGTACTAACTTTAATCTACATGAATAAAGTGATATCTAGGCATTGTATTAGGCAACATAAGTAATCTAGAGTTGATTTAAAGTGTACAGGTGGGTGTGTGTAGGTGACATGCAAATACTACACAATTTATATCAGACACTTGAGCATCCATGGATTTTGGTGTCCTTGGGCATCCTGGAACCTCTACAGGTTCTGAGGGACGACTGCAATTGCCAAACAATCAGGCTGGGTGCGATGGCTCACGCCTGTAATCCCAGCACTTTGGGAGGCCGAGGTGGACGAATCACGAGGTCAGGAGTTTAAGACCAGCTTGGCTAACATGGTGAAACCCCATCTCTACAAAAAATATAAAAAATTAGCTGGGCGTAGTGGTGGGTGCCTGTAATCCCAGCTACTTGGGAGGCTGAGGCAAGAGAATCGCTTGAACCTGGGAGGCAGAGATTGCAGTAAGCCAAGATTGCACCACTGCATTCCACCCTGGGTGACAGAGTGAGACTCTGTCTCAAAAAAAAAAAAGTCAAACCATCTTTTGCTCTTAGTCATTTTTTTCTCTTTTAATGTCTTTGGGAAAATGAAATTCTCCAATTGAATGAGCATTGGTTTTCACCAGCTTTTGCCAGACATCACAAGCCCCACTGTGGTTTTGTTCAGCCTCATGGTCATGGCTTTCAGAGGGAGCTAACTCCCAAATACACACCAGCAGTCCAAGCCCTCCTCTTAACCTCCAGCCCCACATCTCTAACTACCTACTCAACCCCTCCACTTGGAGGGCTAATTAGACATCTCAAATTAAACCTGACCACACCCAAACTCCTGAATTCACCACTGCAGATCAGTTGCATCCATATTCTCCCTGTCTCAGGAACTGGCAACTTCAGCCTTCGAGCTGCTCAGACTAAAATCCATGGCATGCTTCAGGCCTTTCCCTTTTGTCATGTTTCTCCCATCTAATCTGCCAGGAAAACCCATGGTATCCAGAATCCAGCCATTTCCCCACCCCCTGCTCCCACGCCGGTCTGGGCGAGCGTGGTCTCTCACCTGGATGACTTCGGTCAGATGCTTTAGAGTCTCCTGGTTGATCTCCTGGCCTCTACTCTTGCCCCCTGACGTATGTTCTCAACACAGCAACCTGAGGGCTCCTTTTAAAACTTAGGTCTCATCATATCACTCCTTTGCCCACAGGCCTCCAGGCACTCCCTACTCACACTGAGTAAAGCCAGAATTCTTACAGTGGACTTCCAGGCCATGCATGGTCTGCACACCCTGCCCCCATTTTTTTTTTGCTTCTCTCTCTGACTCGTTTCCTCCTGTTTTCCTTTTTGCTCGCTCTGCTCAGAAGCAGTGGGCTCCTCACTGCCCCGGGCTGTCCACTCTGCTGAAAGTTTCTTCCACCTGGAAAACTGTTCACAGATCCTCAGTGAGGTCTGCTCTGGCCATCCTATTTAAAATGACAACCCGTTCCTCTTCCCTTCTGAACTCCAAGTCCCACTTACCCTTGGCTATTTCATTTTTCCCTAACCCACATTGCCTTTTAAAATAATATATAATTTACTAGCTCATTATGGTTGTTTACCGCCTGCCTCGCCCAGTTAAGAATGTAATCTCCATGAGGGTAGATGTTTTTGTCCATTTTCTTCAGGGATGCATCTCATGTGCCCAGAATCTTCCCTGTACACAGTTGCTCTGCAATAAGAATTTGCAATGAATTTAAAAAACACTTTCTTTCAGCATAGTTAAAAGGGTTTGGGTATTATAGAAATGGATAAAGAATTCGAATATAGAAAGGATGCGGTTGAAAGAATTATTTTGGATCACCTTCACTTTTTTTTTTCCTCTTGATCGGTGGCATATGATAGAAGAGTCACTTTCTTTCTTTTTTCTTTTTCATTTTTGAGATGGAGTTTTGCTCTTGTCGCCCAGGCTGGAATGCAATGGTGTGACCTTGGCTCCCTGCAACCTCAGCCTCCCAAGTTCAAGTGATTCTCCTGCCTCAGCCTCTGGAGTAGCTGGGATTACAGGCACCTGCCACCATGCCCAGCTAATTTTTTGTACTTTTAGTAGAAACAGGGTTTTACCATGTTGGCCAGGCTGGTCTGGAACTCCTGACCTCAGGTGATCCACCCACCTCCCAAAGTATTGGGATTACAGGCGTGAGCCACCACACCCGGTCAAGAGTCAGCTTCATTAAACCATTAGATTCCTTTGGCTGGAAACTCCTCAATGCAGAGAGAGACCTGTCAGGCAATTTGGACACTATATGCTGACCCCTGACACAGAGCCCTGTACAAGGTAGATGCTCTGAAATGTTAGTTGAATAACAATGAAGAAATTTAAGGGTTGGTTTTGCCAGTCATAAAAACTGCTATTCTAGGCCACTGAAACAATTGAAATTATTTACATGTTTTTAATAAGAGGTAAATTCACTCATAGAAGTTGTTTTTAAAAATTAAGTGTGGAGGTAGGTGGGAGGTCTATGGTGGAAAGAGTATATCTGGGAGTTGGAAGTCTTGGACACTGATTCTGGCCCCAACATACTATGTAGATAATCTCTTTCTTTTTCTAAAAAGCATGGAAATAGCTGGAAAATCTGCAGTTGTTTCCAGCTCTAAACATTCTTTCTAAGAAAAAAAGCAACAATAACCTTTGTTTCCTTCTCTTCCTTGTCCCATCTTCCCCATTACCATCCCCAACCATGTGGGGCCCAGGCTAGGTGAACAGATACATTACTGTTGAGGTTAATAGCCCAGACTGGGGAAGCAGCTAGTCTAGGTTTGAATTCAGGGTCTGCATCTTACTATCTGTTTGACTTGGGATAAATTGCTGAACTTCACTGTGCATCATTTCCTCATCTGATAAATTCCTCATTTGATAAGGGTTAAAAAATTCTTACCCCAGCTGGGCGTGGTGGCTTACGCCTGTAATCCCAGCATTTTTGGAGGCCGAGGTCAGGAGTTAAAGACCAGTCTGGCCAATATGGTGAAACCCCACCTCCACTAAAAATATGAAAATTAGCTGGGCATGGTGGCACGTGCCTGTAATCCCAGCTAATTGGGAGGCTGAGGCAGGAGTACTGCTTGAACCAGGACCAGGGAAGTGGAGTTTGCAGTGAGCCAAGATTGTACCACTGCACTCCAGCCTGGGCTACAGAGTAAGACTGTGTCTCCAAAAAAAATTAATTAAAAACAAAAATTCCTACCTTACAGGATTATGATATGAACTACCTGAGATTACATTAATTGCATGTTAAAAGTCTGGCATAAGGTAAGCATTAGGTAAATGGGAGCTATTATGAGAAGATGAGTAGGAAGGGGAGAGGCCACATCTGACGTCTGAGAGTTGGAATAATTCAGAGGTGGGATATCTATGTGAATAGAGTTTTCTCTATTTATATTTGCAAGAGGTTTGCAAATGGACCAGTAGGGTGGACCTTCTCAACTCATTTATTTTAGAATACATAGAGAAAATAATAAATGATTATATAGCTGCATTTTTTAAACAAAAAAAGTTGAAGACCATTATCTCCAAAGAATGTCCCTACCTGTTCCCTTCTTATTATTTACAGAGAAGAATGCGGCCTCTTCACGGATACAGTTGACCAAGTGCTCTCTTTCATACTCTAGGGAACAAAATGCCCACCTTCATTAGAAAGTAAATGCCTGCCCCTTGAGATTGATTTGGACTCAGTATAATATAAGGCTATGATTTTCTAAATAAGAGTAAATTAAGGAAAAAAAGGCCAACTGAGTGTTTTTCCTTCAAAGCAGAATTCATGAACAACACTGATGGCCTTAAGACCGTATCATTCATGGCAGCTGACAAACCCTCCTCTCTTTATATAGACCATCTTTAGCCTACTCTGAGATCTGACTCTTGCATGTGTTTAATTAGGTAATTTTTAGAGATGAAGGAGAAATGTTAAATTATTGGGACTCCAGAAAAAAACCAAAAGATCCTTATTTCAGCCATCTATCAGGCGTTGACATCTAGAGTATTACATGCTATAACTCAAATGAAAATATTTCACTGAAAAGTACAGTGCCCCTGTCCATGATATCATTAAAGGAAATCATTAAGCATTTATGCAGCACTTTGTGCCGGAAAAGTGCTCCATAGTTATTTTTATTGCTCACCAAAACCCTCTGAGGCAGGTCCTTCTCTACATTGTAAAACCAAAACAGAGAAAAGAGATGAAATTACTTAGGATCTCAGAGAAAATAAATGACTGGATCAGAATGAGAACTTTGAGTGCCACAGTCAGCTGTTTTAATCCACTGAGCCATTAGGTTAGATGTTTATTCACTGTGTACAGTGTTATCTGATTTGGAATTGACTTTTTTAAACTACCTAGATCATTGATTGTATAGACCTGGTACAAAAGCTGCACCATGTATAATCACTTCCATTTGTTATAAGAATCTCCAAAGAGCGCTAAGTTTCTAAAGAAATTTAATTAAAAAGGAAAAGTCAATGTATTTTAAAAGATAGGCTTTATTATGCTATGGTATTCCATAAACATTGAAATCTCTGTTTTGTGGCCTCATACTGCATTTTGCATTCTAAGTGGGAGGGCACTCTTCCATCCAGTGACTCAGGAATCCAGGTTCCTGCCATCTCAGTATGTGGTTTCCAGGATCACTGAAGCAGAGGTGAGCGAGTGTGGAGGAACCCATTTCTGTTTCTATATAATCTGGACCAAAGTGATACATAGTCCATCAGCCCTTTTTCTCATGGTGTTTTGGCCAGAGGTGGTCACATAGCCCCCAGCCCAACTGTAACCAAGGCTGGAAATTTTGCCAAGCATAGGGCTCAGTTGGAGAACACCTTTGCCTCTTCCACAGACTGATTTTAGCTTGATTTTGATTTGAATTTTGGTTTTTGGGTTTTTTTTTTTTGAGATCACGTCTCACTCTGTCACCCAGACTGGAGTGCAGATGCGTGATCTCAGCTCACTGCAACCTCCTCCTCCCAGGTTCTAGCGATTCTCTGGTCTCAGCCTCCCAAGTAGCTGGGATTACAGGCACGTGCCACCACGCCTGGTTAATTCGTATATTTTTAAATAGAGCCAGGGTTTCATCATGTTGACCAGGCTGGTCTCAAACTCCTGGCCTCAAGTGATCCGCCTGCCTTGGCCTCCCAAATTGTTGGGATTACAGATGTGAGCCACTGTGCCTGGCCTCTGATTTGGACTTTGAATTCAGAATGGTAATGAGAGTATTTATTTAACTTCTGCCTGAAATAGGTGACATGATATCCCGTATAATATTTCTTTTATGGTCTCCCATTTCCTTAGTGCTTTATTAGTTCCACCCTTCCACGTGGCTCATCTTATGTGATACTAGCAGAAAGAGAATTTCTGATAGTTCAGGGGACTGCTGTGTTTCCCTTTTATTTCCTCTGGTTCAGCAGCTGTGGTACCTGTGAAGCAAGGTCTACAGCTTAAGGAAGGTATATCCTGTTTGCTCACCCACTGGAACTGGTCTTTTACAAAAGATTAAAGTCAGAAGTTGTAGTTATTTCATCATGGGAACTAAATCTTGGTAGACTATCACCACATATTTTGTTCATAATTAGCAACATCAGGGACAGGCTCAGCTTCATTGTGATTTAATTTGTGGAAGCTGAGAAGATTCACCGTTGAAAGGAGGTGGGTGGGAGGGACCTGACATGACTGAGTTTGGGGTCCAGGGCAAAGCTGGACCATTCTTAAAACTGCCGGAAGAATGGTATTAGAGGCTTTACCTGCTAGCTTTTTAAAAGTAGCTATGAGATGATTCTAAAATTAAAAAGAAGCTAAGATGGAAGTGAAAAGTGAAATGGCATGAAAAGAAATGGGTAGTTCAAAGTTCTGGATCATGGAATCATTTCCTGTGGTGGTGGTGAGCACAAACTTAGATTTTAACTTTCCTTCCCAGTGTATGTTTTTAAGACATGATTGTCAACAGGGCAGATAAATCCCATGGAGTGGTTTCCGAAGGAGGCCAATGATGAACTTGTTTACAAATTAATGGGTCAGGGCTCTGACTTTAGCCTTTAAGTTCTCAGCTACTGCCGACAACTTTGGCCCAATTTTGGGAAGAGATTATATTTGGCTGGGTTGCTGAGCTCTTTCTCAGAACCTCCTCTCAGGACAGTTGCCAAGTGCTCTTTTTGAAATTGTGTTCCGAAATCTGAGGAAAGTTGTTTTGGGTCATCGCTTGGGGCCTGATGCCCCAATTGGAGACACACATGTTAGTCTTTATTTTCCATTAGAATTGAAAGCAGATATTATCAACCTTCTCTGGCAGCAACCAATAACTAGAAATGTTCTCTGAACCCTACCATTTGCCTGATGAGAAGCAAGGAATTTTACCTCTCTATTGTTGTAGCAATTTCTTACTTCAACACAGTCCTTCTCAATGCTTTTAAAACCAGGGCTCCCTTTGAGAAATCAGGAAAGATCCCAAACCTAATGTGCTGGAACGACTGGTATACCTCCCTGCATCCTGATTCTATTCTTTGACTTGAATAATTTGGGTAGGTTTATGTTTCTTGCAGTCACACCTGCCCTAACTAAGCCTCTAGAAATGGGAACATATCTAGAATGGTCTCTAAAACGTAACTGAGTTTTAGCCCTCCAAAATGTGAATAAGATATTGTTGCCCTCATAACTTTAATGTTTCTCTAGGAATCATAATGATGATACCAAAATGAAGCCTCTTCTTTCATTTTGTTTTAAAAAACAGTGGTGTTTAATAAGAAAGGAGATATATCTAGCCAAGGGGTGGGAGGGTGATGCAAGAGGAGTAGGGTGAGGGAAGAAAAGGAGAAAATAACAAAGTTGTCCACATTAGCCTTTGCCACTGGCTTTGGAGCTATTCTTAATCCTGTCAGCACAATTAATGAAGGAAAAATAGTTCCCAGAAGAAATGTAGCTGGAGGCACTGACCTGCCCTCCAACCCCCTCACGCCAAGAGGGGCAAAGTCTAGAAAAAGTTTCCCCAGTGAGAGTTACCGGGAAAATGACTCCCTGGTCCTGGGTAGAATTTTCTTTGCCAACCTCAGGAGCAAGTTAGTTTATGGCCAAGTATATACACAATGCTTCAAATGCAAAGGAAGAATCTCTCTCTTCAAATGGCTTCAG
Source organism: Cebus imitator (assembly GCF_001604975.1). Classification (NCBI taxonomy): domain Eukaryota; kingdom Metazoa; phylum Chordata; class Mammalia; order Primates; family Cebidae; genus Cebus; species Cebus imitator. Next base: position 10,173,511 of record NW_016107360.1, on the reverse strand, counting down.
GCTTAGATGGGGAAGAAATCTCTACACCCTAGAAATGAAATGACGAAAGGACTTTACAAAGCAGCGGTACTCCCGAGTGAGCCAGGGGACTCACAGGTAAGCACTTTTGGAAAGTAAAGCTTTCAAACTGCAGTAGTTGGGAAAGACTTCAGGAGAAGTGGATCCTGGTAAATCTTAGAGGAAATATAGCTCCAGGTGGACGAGGAGAGGTGGGAAGGAATGCAGATAGAGTATCTTGGGTTGGAAGGGCGGGAACAGAGTGGCCTGATCTGAGGGAAGGCTTTGTATTCTGTTGCAACAGTTAAAATAGAAAAATATCCTGAGTTTATGTTGCCTCCATCTAAATGCCACTTACACCTGAATCCACCCTCCTTAAGCGTGTTAATAGCCAGGTGCGGTGGCTCATGCCTGTTATCCCAGCACTTTGGGAGATCAAGGTGGGAGGATCGCTTGAGCCCAAAAGTTATAGACCAGCCTGGCCAGTATAGTAAGATCCTGTCTCTACAAAAAATAAAAGATTAGCTAGATGTAGTGGCTCCTGCCTGTAGTTGCCGCTATTCAAGAGGCCAAGGCAAGAGGATGACTTTATCCCGGGAGACTGAGGGTGCAGCGAGTCATGATCATGCCACTGCATTCCAGCCTAAGTGACAAAGCAAGACCCTGTCTCTAAAAAACAAAAATAAAGAAAAACGCTTCTCATTACCAGTTTAGTCTGCATAATCCAAGACAATATCCAGCTTTATTTCACACATTACATTTAGGCAGGCTCACCTGGGATTCAGATACTGTGTAATTTTTTTTTGGTGAGCTCAGAGATGGGAGAAAGAATGCTAATAAGAAAGCAACCTCTCTCTCTCTCTCTCTCTCTCCCTCTCTCTCTCTCTCTCTCTTTTTTTGAGATGGAGTCTCACTCTGTCACCAGGCTGGGGTGCAGTGGTGCAATCCGAGCTCACTGCAACCTCTGCCTCCTGGGTTCAAGCAATTCTCCAGCCTCAGCCTCCCGAGTAGCTAGAGCTCCAGGCACGTACCACCATGCCCAGCTAATTTTTGTATTTTTAGTAGAGACAGGGTTTCACCATGTTGGCCAGGATGGTCTCGATCACTTGACCTCGTGATCCGCCCTCCTTGGCCTCCCAAAGTGCTGGGATTACAGGCATGAGCCACCGCGCTCGGCCACCTATCTCTTATTTTTTAAAAGTAAACCTCAAATCAATATTTCCATAAAATTTTATTTTTGTTTATAATTTACATACCTAGTGTCTGATTTTAGCACCAAAATTTAGGTACCAGTAGCAACGGATAGGTGCCTTGCCATAAGGCCTCACGTTTCACATTTATGGAGCATTTTTCACATTCATTACCTTATTTGGGCAGTCTGTTCCTAGTTTTTATTCTTGCTGCTAAGGGTTTTCTAAAATGTCACAGAATAATAGGAGACTCCAAATTCAAGGCCACATCTCCTGACTCCCAGTCTAAGCCCTTCCCAAACCTGGGCCACACCACCTGTTTCAGTGGAGGTGTCTATTATGTAGGCCCAGATACAAACACAGCAATCCTGGGTGTGGATGAGGGCACAGCAAGCCAGCCACTCTCACTCACTGTGGTGGGAGCACAAATGGTTATGCATCCTTGGAAAAAGCAATTTGGCAAAATGTATTGAGAAGCCTAATACTATTTCTACACTTTGACCCAGTAATTCTGCTTCTAGGAATCTATCCTAAGTAATTAATGTGATATGTGGCCAAAGGTTTACATAGAAATATGTTTACTGGAATGCTACTTATAATTCCAACAATAAAAGGTTAGGAATTATGTAATTCATGCCTGTAATTCCAGTACTTTGGGAGGCTGAAACCAGTGGATTTCTTGAGCCCAGGAGTTTGAGATCAGCCTGGGCAATGTGGCAAAACCCTGTCGCTACCAAAAAATGCAAATATTAACTGGTGTGGTGGTGCACACGTGTGGTCTCAGCTACTCAGCAGGCTGAGGTGAGAGGATCGCCTCAAAGGTGTAGTGCCATAATCATGCCACTGCACTCCAGCTTCGGTGACAGAGTGAGGCCTGTCTCAAAAAAAAAATTATGGAAATAATGTGAAAATATTTATTATATGAGATCAAATGAAAAAACTCATCATCATCCAGATAGAACAGCAGAGAAACAAAATGTATACCAAAATGTTAACAACTTAACTGTGAGTAATGGGATTACAAAAACTTAACTGTGAGTAATGGGGTTACAAATAAAATTTTTTAGATTTAATACCCATTTCCCATGTTTTCTATAAAAAGGATGTAGTAATTTTATAATCAGAAAAAATATTCTATTTAAAAATTTTTAAATTGTAAAAGCAGCCGGTGAGAATAAACACTAAAAATAAGGAATGCTTTGGGGGTTAAAAATGGTCATTTTACCTGGATTGGTTCATAAACTATATGGCTCATGTTCAGGAGAAACAAACAAAAATATAGTGCTAATTGGTTACATTTCAAAGGGGAAGGTTAAGGATGTATGATTTAAAGATGAAAACCACAATTGCAGTAGAGCACGTGGCAACTATTTCAAGCTTGCAAAGTTTGACTAGGTAGTAGAATCACTTTCATGACCTAAGAAAGCTATACTGAATGTGAAGGGGTGAGGCTATAGAAAGCATCACTGGGAGAAGCTCTTGTAAGATCCCTGCATCATGTGGTCAGCTGGTTTCTTCCTCTGTGGTCTTTGGCCCTGGCTTGTTTTGCGTGATAAAAAGGAAGAGCCATCAGCTACATACATAGCAAACACAACCTCAGAGATGTCTGTGAGCTTTCTGGGTGGGAGGGAAAGACGTGGCAAAAGCAGCCGAAGGATTCAGGGTTAACACTTCGCCTTTTGAAGAGACTTCAGTTCTTGGAGGGGCTCCAGTCTGAATTTGGGGAACTCATCAACAGGAAAACAAATAGCTGGCAGGCTCTGTATTTACTCTGCCCTTCTCAAGATTGCAACATAAATCTCCCAACTTGGAAAGCATTAAGGCCGAGAAGACATTTTGTGAGTTCAGGGCCTCTCCTCCAGTCTGCACGAACCACGTCTACCCTCATTTCGGGGAAAACATCGGCCCCAGCCCTCAAGGTGCTGCGGGAGACAGTACTGACACTGTTTGACTTGCTTAGGGCAGACTGGGGAAATGAGAGCTGGAAAACTTGTTCTCCAAGAGAAAGCTGTTAGTCTGCTTTGGAAAAAACCCACTTATGCCAGGGGAATGAAAGCCCTGAGAAGTTCTCACTGGGTGAGTTTATAGCAGGCTTGCCATGAAAAATACCCAATGGTTCTTTGATGGTGTCCGAATTGTAATATGGCTAGATCAATTCTGGAAGCAACCTTCTTTAACACCATTGGAATATGTACGCTCCCACTCCCAATGTTTCCAATTAGCAGAGAAGCTAATGCTGGAAACCACTACATATAATCCAGAAAAACTGTCAATGTAACATTATAAAAATTGAATATGTGTCAGAAGTGGATTTAGATTCTTTAGGTTAATATTATTTTTGCAATTAAGTGAGGAACGGACACTAATTTACTTGCACTGTGTGATTAGGTTAATTTACTCCAGAGTAATTTTGCATTTTAAAAATTAAAAATGGTAGCTATATCTTCTCATTATCAATCAAGCAGTGGCACTACAGAAACACTGTAATATTGTACTCACTTGTGCTCTTATAGGCAGTCAGATATACACTAAAAATGACAAATTACCATGCTCTGATAGATCTTCATGTTTAAGTACCTACAAATAACTGTCCATTTGTGAATGGTTAAGCTTAATCAATAATTTTTCCCATAAGCAGGATAATCTCTTTCATAAATAGAAATCTACAAATAATACTTAGAGCAGTTTAACTCTTAGATATAATAACGCCACCGTATGTAGAAAACAAAATAGGCTTACAAATATAAAGCTAAATACTTTATCCTTTCTTTGACCTTCACAAATGTAAGTGTGCTCTACCTATGGCTCTATAAATTGTTTAAATCCTTTAATGATGCAAATGTGCTGATAATGTTCTTATACTTGCTGGAACTATGGTTCTGTTAATATTTTGAAAATTAACCTTATTTCATTTTGTAGTAGTTATAGAACACTTTTGTATTTTTTAACTGTGCATTAATTTGTTTCATCATTAACCTTGGGGTTTACCCTTGGTAATTAAGGTAATTCATAATTTGGGTTGTGTCAAATGCTAGTGCATTCAAACAATACATATTGTGGGAACCATCAATAGCTTTGGTAGTCAGGATTCTTTAGATTGCAGAGGACGGAAAAAAAGCTTAGCAGGCTGGAGGTAGAGGGGCAGCCTTCTGCAGATTCTCAGGGATGGCTTTTATTTGGCCAAGGATTCTAGTGGAGGAAGGGGGATGCTGAATGGCCTCCAACAGGCACTCACCTGACCCTTCCTAACTCCTCCACCTGAAATCAGAGAGGGAGGAATCTATGATAGATGAAGAAGGGGAGGGAATGAATAGCCCCAAACTATAATAGTTAATCATGTTGATAGTGTGCGCGTTCCCTCTCTCTGTGTTTCCGTGTCTCTCTGTCTCTCTGTGTCTGTCTCTCTCTCTGTGTCTCTCTGTGTGTGTGTGTGTCTCTGTGTCTCTCTGTGCCTCTCTGTCTCTCTGTCTCTCCTCTCTCTGTGTCTCTCCCTCCCCCACACCCCTGTCTCCAGGCTGCCAAAGACTGCTACCAAATGCAACTGAGTCCTGCGTTTTTCATCTGCATCACCAATTTGTCACTCGAAAATCCTGGTCTCAATCCTCCCTGGTTTTTCTAGAAACACCACTAGTGTCCAATTCAGCAGGTCCCTCTCATGGGCAGGGCTCGCGTGTGAGGCTCTCAGGCCGGCAGGCGCCCCTTCCCTCTCAGAGCGCCGCGGCGGGCCAGCAGGGGGCGAGGTTCGTTTCCGAACGGGAGACCCAGCCGGAATCACAAATGCCGCGAATGACACACTCCTTTCCTGATCTGGCCTGGAGTCTGTGTCATTAAAATTCTCACTTCTGCTTTTTCCCTATATTAACACTATCTTCCGTTTGAGCACATCACATTCAGTGACAGAAAATGAGATCCCATGACCCACTGGAGGTGGACTTAAAATAGCCTAAGAACGGTATTTCATCCATGTTAGCGACATCACTCCAAGAAGCAGTGCTTTCAAAGAGCAGAATTCCTCGTATTCACTCTTCGGATACCCAGCGGTTTTCAAGGTCTCGGTCTATACTCAGCCTTTTTCTTGGAGGAAGGTGCTCATCTTCCCACACAGACTACACAGGGGCCAGGGAAGGTTGTGACAGTTGACACAAGGCCATGTGAAGACTCCCGTCCTCCTAGTGGGGCATCTTACATGTTGCTGCCACCGCCGAGTGGGCATATCTATGTATAGCTGCCCAGCGGAGTGCAGGGAAGGTGTTTTGTGGGAAGGAAGACTCCTGCATGGGTAAGAGTTTGGGCGAAGTCCCTCCTGGTCCAGTAACTTAGCTCACAACAGCAGTATGAGTGATGGGAAACAGGGGCTCCCGTGGGTGTGGGAGGGACAACACAGAACCACAGGCTTTTCTCAGGTCGGGGGAAAGACCTTAGAGATCAGTTGGCTCAGTATCTTCTTTTCCTGGTGCCCAGGGAAACTGAACAAATTCACTAGGGCAGAACTAGGGCAGAATGGGGCTATCTTGTGGGTATTTCCTGGTGGGCAAATGGAAACCTTCATAGAAGCTATTATCTTTCCTTGTGTATTCTGTATCGAAAGCTAACTGTTTAACAAGCAACCCCGTGTCACAGTGGCTTAACACAAAACAAGTTAATTCTTGCTGGTGGAACCACTGAAAATCAATGCTTCTTGGGCAGCTTCCATGCAGTAATTCAGGGACCCAAGCACCTTCTATTCTGTGGCCCCATCCTCCCCAGGGGCCTTAATGTTTGCTGCTGAATACTCTGCGTCAGGCTGAGACAGGTAGAGAGGGAGAGTGAGGGACTGTGCAGGAGATGGGCAGGCCTGGAAGTGGGGCGCCTCACTGAGACTCACATTCTACTGGCTAGAGGCCACTCACAGGGCCATACCTTCCCGGAAGGAGAGCTGGGAAATGTAGTCCAGCTGTGTGCACAGGAAGAAGATGGGACGGCTTAGGGCAAGCACACAGCAGTGTCTGCCCCACCTATCTTCAAACAAAGCAGTCTGAGTTCTTCTGGGTTATTTACACTAGATAGCAGAATGCACATGATCTTTGCAGGTCGACAGTTTGGATAGTGGCTCTGTGTAATCTTGGTCAAAGAATTAACTTTAGCCTCAGTTTACTCAGCTGGGAAATGGGCTATCTTGTGAATATTACCTGAGATAAAGAATGTAACTTGTTTGTGTTACATTCGCGTACTTGTTTGTAGAAACCAGTGGGACTGGGAGTATTGTTGGGGGAGGAGGAAACAGACTTCCTGTGTCCCATTTGCCCAACCCTGTATGCCAGCACTGCCAGCACATCTCCGTTAGATGCCAAGGGTGGTGGAACTTTCTTCTGTCGCTTGCTAAGTTTTAGTGTATTTCATTCTAATCAATATGGGGCTTTGGAAGGAAAAAAAACTGTCCCCAAACCCACAAGCAACCATTTTATTTGATTCATAAAAATTCAGTCCCTGAGAAGGCAGTTCCAGCAACAGAGTTTTGATCCTTCTTGCTCAGGCTGAGATGGTCACATCTAGAAAGCAGTGATTTTACTGTTGTAAGGTTTATTCTCTGTAAGGTTTATTGCCGAGTTTAAAATGAGGAAACTGAGACCTGCATGAGAATAATTAGACGCCAATTTATTCGTCTCCCTGGCGAGGTTCTATGGTCCAGGGAAAGGGGGCCAGAGAAGTCGCACCTGACTTCTCTCAGGCATGGGAGTTATATAGGGAGGGAAGCGCTCTGGTTGGCTGTGGAGAAACAGGATGTGGACGTTGCAAGCTGCTATAGGTTGGTAGGCGGGATTTCCAGTGAGCGGGCTGGAAGGGGCAATGCACTATTGGGCAGGTTTTGGCAGGGCTTCTTTTAAATTTTGGCAGGGTTTTCCAACGGCTGGCTAGGTGCCAAGTGCAGAGTTTAGTGTTCGTGCAGGGGTGGGCGTGGTGAAGCTAGATGCTGAGTGCAGATTTTGGTGACGTAATTTCAGGTGTGGAGATGGATGGATGTGTCCAAGCCCCCAGCGAGGCAACCGGCCTTACAACTGTTTTCTTCTGAAAAAATAAAAAAATAAGAATAAAAAATTCTGAAGGGCAGTGAAAAGAGAAATAATTTAAGCTGAAGAATCACTTTTCACTGACGGATGTTGATGCTCTAAGTCTAAATCTGGCTCACGGGAGTAAAGAGAACTGCTTTCTCATCATGGGTGCAACCCTGCAGGGTGAGATGTGGCCCAGGTATAATGGTGTGCCCAGGGCCTGGCACATGAGTAGTGGCACATTAAGGGCTTCGATAAATATTTGCTGATTGAAATAATAGATGAATGAGGACAGTTACACAAGTAATAACAATGAAAGAAATTTTTTGGCCTGAAACATCACGACTTTTATGAGGTGGGGAGGTGGTGAAATCCTTCATTTTAGTTTTTGGATTCCCTGAATGGCTTCTTCACTCATAAAATTAAAAATTTGCTAATAACACACACACACACACACACACACACACACACACACACAC
>NW_016107360.1:10129861-10165747 GCF_001604975.1 Cebus imitator | reverse complement strand
CACACATGCTGACATTCTACAGGAAGGTAAAATAAAAAGGAAGTCCAATTGTGTCTTTTTAGGGCATTGTCCTTTAAAATAACCTTTCAAGCCCAGCTAGTCAAGCTTAGTGGTGATAAGATACTGAAAGCAATAAATAAATCCGTATCCGGAGCTCAGAAGGTTAACAGTTTTTTGAAGAAATTCTTGTTCAAATCCAAGGGTAAAATGGCGCCTGAAATTACAAAATGTGGTCCTGTAGTGCCCTCTGGTGTCTTTTGCATGGAATTGTCAAAGTCTGTCATTGAGCCCAGCTCTAGTCATTAGCATCATCTTGATTTATTTATGAGTCCAGGACTCTGGGGCCCTGGCTTATCTGGAGAGGGAGTAGGGGATGCAAGAAGCTGAGATTCCTTTTTTTTCAGGCCCTTTTTCAAATGGGTTACCAGCACAAAGTCAAAATAATTTGTATATTAACCTTGGTATAAGATTTAAAAATTGAAACCAATCGTTGTCTTGAAAAGAAGACTTTTACTTCCAAAAAGGCTTTTTTTATTGGCTTTTTTTCCAGAAGTCATATTTATTATGCAGGTTTTTTTTGTCCATTAAGATATTCTTTGCAAATCAGTTACAGAACAGTCTTTAAATTCAGAAATTATCACATTTAATAATTGAACCATTCTTTAATTTTTTTGATACCCATTCAGTTAAATAAAAGACACGCAGAGCTAGACTATGAGATAGAATAAAGATTATGAATAAAATTAAAATATTCCAAAAGAGAGTATTTTTATGTACAAAAAGCATTGCTATTTATTTCATAAGGATATTCATATTTTGAGGAAAGGAAAGTCAAATTATACATATTTGGCAAGTGAAAATAGTGAAAGGCAATCACTGAGAATTTTATTAATTCAATTTGTAGGTATTTAATGGGTGGCTCCAAGCACCACAGACTGGGCTTAGGCCTGGCCTGGGTGGAATCCCCAACCCTCAGAAGCTCCAGGCCCAGGAGGGGGACACGCTCGCAACACCTGCTATTTTCAGTCCAGGGGATGCAGGCTGTGCTGGAAGGACAGCATGCAAGAATCCTGTGAGGTTGGAGGATTCAGGGGAGGCCTCCCTGGAGGACATGACTTTGGAAGATAGGAGTCATCCAGGTGAGCAAGAGGGGTGGGACATCACAGACACAGGTGAGGCCAGCAGAGCGCTGTTTTGGAGCAGGGATGTGGAGGGGAGGAGAGGTCAACCTACAGAGATCCTCAGCATGCTATGCTAAGCCGAGCAGTTTTGTAACAAGAGCCTGGAGTACTCTTCGGGATTTAGGCCAGAGAGAGACACGTGCAGCCCAGTAGCCCACAGAGCATGGGCTGGAAGGAGGCCAGCTGAGGTTGATCACAGATTTTCAGTGGAAGGACAGTGCATGTCTCAAATTCTCCTAGCTTTGTGACAATAGTCACCAACATTTATGGAGACCTTTGCAGGCAGGAGTGTAGAGCAGAGAAGAGACTGGAGCTTTGGTGCTTGGCAAGACCTCCCTGAAACCCCGGCTTGGCCACTGCCAACCTGAGGCAGGTTTCCTGACCTCTTGAAGCCTCAGTGTTTTCCCTGGTGAACTGGGCATGACAATATCACCTTCCAGGATTGGAGAAGGTGTATAGGATATGATTGGCAGAGGGGCTGGCACACTGCAACTTGACTTTTATTAAAGGGAAAATGATTCACATCATGAAAGCTCCAGACCAAGCCAGGCCCCTGCATATAATCTCATGGCAACACAAAACCATCTTATAGTGTCTGGTTATGTATATTTTTATATGATTATATAATTAATGTCTGCTCCTCCTTCTAGCCTGTCAGCTTCACAAGGGTAGGACTGTGACCTGCTGATAGCCATGTGAACCTTTCACCATGGTTCATGTGCATGGAAGGTGCTAGAAAGTAGCCGTCAAATGAAGGACAAGGAGAATGGCTAGGGACAGCTCTGCCAACATCATCTTGCTTTAGTGACGACAAAACTAAAAAATGGTAAGGGAGCCCTTCATTCAGTATTTCCCATAACACTGTGATTCTGGGTCTGAAAACTTGTTTTGAAATGTACAGTTGAATTAGGGGCATTAGTGTCCTCGTTCTAGTCAGGTGGGCGGACAGAGTAGTGGTTGAGAGAACTGGCCTCGGAGTCAGAAAGACCTGGATTAGAGTTCCAGCTTCATCACCAACTCCTCCATTTGCTCATCTGCAAAATAGGGACGAGTTGCTTTGTTGGCAGAGTCCTTCTGAGGATGAAACAAGACAACCCACAGTTGTATACAGTTGTATGTAACTAATTAGTTAATACTATGTGCTATTTTCAGGTTTTAGCATTGTTTGAATATATACATGTGTGTATGTGTTTATGTACTTTTTGGAAGTAAATTAATTCATTCCTCTTTATATATAAATATAAAAATATTCATTTTTATACAAATATGAAAACAATGAGAGACTGAATGAGTTGACTTCATTCCTAGGCCAACCTCCTGTTGGGTGCTGGGACTAAAATCCTGGTCTCTGGAGGGTTTTAGGAGTAATGTTTGGTGTCATTTAATTCTATGTAGGAAGTCTTCCTGTAGTTTGTTTGTTCCTTCCTCCCCACACTCATCAGCATGGGTTGAGGGCCCACCGCCTGCAGGCAGAGGGCTGCCTCAGGGCTGTAGATACAGAGAGGTCTGTGCTCCGAAGGACTGGGCACAGGCGGAACTTCTCAGAGGGGTGTGGGTATCAACCTTATGGTGTTTTGGAAATTAGGGCTGACGCTTTGGTCATCACAAAATGGAGTAGGCAATGAAGCTATTCTGTGGACAGAGGCCAGTGTTGCTGGAGATCCCAGAATCCCTAAGAGTAACGCCTGGAGTCACGTCACTGTGCTCCTCTCCACATTGTACTCTCATGGCCAAAGGCGGTCCTGCCTCCTGCACGGCTGTCCGATGTCCCACCGGACAGTCACTGATAAGCAAGGACCCTGGTTATAATTATCTAAGCCTAGTTCCTGAGTCTGTTTTATAATTAAACAGAAAGGCACATATGTGTGCGTTTACATGTTTTATTTTATGTTCACATAAATATATAAATGCTTAGTTTTTGGCTCTGAATTTTCCACCATGCAAATCAAGAGAAGATTGTACTTCGTTGTGTTCAGGGTTTAAGAGTTTTTCTTCTGTATGGGATGAATGTCATCCGTGGTATCTGAGTCACCTGCACAGCATGCTCTGTGGGACCACACTGCGGGGCCCCTGCAGCACCCGTGGGGTTCCACGCAGGGGGCAAGTGCTGACCGTGGCTGTATGCCTTCTGGTAGTCACCTGGAACATTTACTTGTTGAAATATGTATATATTTTTTTTATCACAAATTACTTTAGTTTTTCCTTTCAGTTACAGATAGGGCATTGTATTGATTTTGTTGTCATTGTTGAAATTATGTGCTTAGGTAGATTATCTTATTTTCATTTCTGGGAAGAAAAAAGAGGCACTACAGAATATCTGCTGTAAGAAGGGGCTGGAGGGTAAGGCATAGGAGCCGCTGATCTAAGGGAGAGAGACAGGAAAACAGATGGAGAGATGGGTTGGAGGGCCCCTGGCTGCATGGGACTGGAAGCAGAGACCCTGAATACAAATAGACTAAAGCACATTTAATTTATTATTTCATTTTATTTTTTTGAGACAGGATCTTGTGGTGTCACTCAGGCTGGCATAAAGTGGCATGATCTCAGCTTACTATAACCTTCACCTCCTAGGCTCAAAAGATTCTCCTATCTCAGCCTCCCTAGGAGCTGGGGACTATAAGCATATACTGTGATACCTGGCCAATTTTTACCTTTTTTTTTGTTTGTTTGTTTCATCACATTGCCCAGGCTAGTCTCAAACTCCTGAGCTCAAGTGATCCTCCCTCCTTGGCCCCACAAAGTGCTGGGATTATAGGCATGAGCCTCCGTGCCCAGCCAAAAGCACATTTAATTTAAAATGCTATCAGCATACATATTAACTGGAAAGAAAAATATCATAAGCATTCAAATCAAAATGTCTTCCAGCTTGTATCAGGAAGTAGAAAGAGTTGTATGTTCTGAACTTGACAGTTCCTTAACTTCTGCCCTGACTCTGAACCAGAGTTTCCATACCTGTAAAATCACTGGGTTGGGTTCAATCTTCTCTGGTGTCTTTCTTTGCTAAAATTTTATGAGTCATTGGCAGCAGCTGTCTGACAGTAAATCTGTCTCATTTTTCTTATCACGAACTTCATAAAGAGGAATGGATTTTTAAAATGTTGTTTTCCAGTAAAAATTTAAAGACTACCTTTAAAATAAAAATTGGGCAGAAGGTGAAACAAAACCCTATAATTCTATAAATCTGCAAGTTTGCAGAAATTTTACTTAGCGTACAACTGCTAGGTAGAGCTTAATGAAGATGTTTGCGTTTCAAATCCATCTCTACCAATCATTAACTGCACGACCTTGCTTAACTTCTTGTCTCAAAATGGGAAAAATAATTATCCCTACCTCTAGTACTATAAGATTTAAATGAAATAATGCTTCCAAAACACTTAGAATATACCATGCCATTGAGTGGTACAAGATGAAAAAGTTCTAGAGATTGAATGCGCAACAATGGGAATATACTTAGCACTAGTCAACTGTACACCTAAAAACAGCTAAGATGGTACATTTTATGCCATGTGTTTTTTACTACAATTAAAAAAAAAAATGGATTGGCCAGGTATGGTGGCTCATGCCCGAAATCCTAGCACTTTGGGAGGCCAAGGCAGAAGGATTGCTTGAGACCAGGAGTTGAAGACCAGCCTGGGCAACATAGTGAGACCTCATCTCTACAAAAAATTTAAAAATTATCTGGGTGTGATGGTGCATGTCTGTAGTCCCACCTACTCAGGAGGCTAAGTTAGGAGGATTGCTGAAGCCTGGGAGGTCAAGGCTGCAGTGAGCTGTGATCACACCACGGCACTCCAGCCTGGGTGACAGAGAAAGACCCTGTCTCAAAAATAAATAAATAAAATAAAAATAAAAATTGGATTGCAAAATATATATACAAATATACGTACTAAGTGCTTAACAAATATACTGCACCTCTTATTATACTACTTATTTGTGTTTTCAGGTGGGCTCTCATGCTGCCCATACATTCAACAGACAAGAGCCAAGTACTGGGCTGGCTGGGGAAGTCCAGAGAAGAACATCATTGCTGACCTCAAGAAGCTAAGGCCCTAGAAGGGGAGAGAGGGGAGTAAACACCTGCCATGGAAGGTGCCAAGGGCTACAGTAGGCATGTCACCAGCAGGATATGAGGATTCACCTTCAGCTCCCTGTGTGCTTATTGTGGGGAGAGCCCAAGGTGAAGGGTAAAGACAAAGGGGTGGGAAACTGCCAGAGGAGGCTTCCTGCAGTGCCTGGGGCCTGAGCCGAGGCATGGAGGTCACAGTGGAGCTGGCCAGGTTGAGATGGCACACTCTGGACTCTCTGACTTGATGATTGGAAGATGCTGGTTCTGCATCTGCACTGAGATACTTATGATAAGCGTAAACAAAAATCCCCTAAACAGGGAATCAGATGGTACCAGGAGCGAAAAGGCCCAACCCTGCTTGCCAGGAAAGACCAAACCCCAATCACTGGAAAACACCACCATTCCTTCCCCTAAAGCCAAAGCTTCTCCATGTGAAGGGGAGGATGGTAAGCCCCCCTGTGTGTGTTACACGTGGTCCAGGCAGAAAGTGCTGTGTCCATTGCTTGCCCATCCTCTGGGCCTGGCCTTCACAGTATCTGGGATCTGTTTAGGGGACAGTCCCATTTACTTGCAGTTCGCCAGTCACACACTGCAGCACAGATCCATTCCCTTCCACCTGCCTGCCACCCACACCGACAGGAGATGAGATGGGAAGTAATGGGCCTTCCTCTTGCCTCCCATATGAGCACTTGAAGTTAATCCGTATCTGGGCCTCATGACTCAACACATTATTCTGTGTATGTACTTTATTACAGACTAATGGTTCTAATAAAATTAGTGCCATCCCACATTATTGGTTCAAAATTAGAATTACATGAACAAAACACATACAATCTTACCCAGTCTTATAGGGCTAAACCATGGACCCAACTGCAACATTTCTTCCTTTTTTACCTCTGTAGTTTCATTTTAGGTTGTCTTCAAGACTTTAAAAGAACAAGACTTATTTCAACTGGATTTTCCTAAAGTTCTTAGGTAGGGTGAGTATCTAATTCAGCACGAAAACTGGGACAATCATGAGAGTGAAAGGCAGACTATTATTAGTTAAGCCAGGACAATAGCATATGCCAGAGCTGCCACAGGCTAACTGTGGCAGGTGGTCACCCTATTTTTAGGGGCAGGCTGACCCTCTTCAATAGTCATGAATTAGTTTTGCTAAGTAATGCTGCTTTTTCTGATTGCTTTTTTTTAAAAAAAACAAAACAAAACATTAATTTGGGGGCAATTATCTCAACAAATTTGAGAAGTTAAAAGGAGAAGCAAAGATATATTTACATCCAGACATATGTGATTGCTTGGGACTTCCTTTGATGTGAAACTTGTAAAGTATAAGGGGAAATCTGGGCTGACATTTCTTTACTGTATACTTGTGACCTGGATCAAAATATGAAAATGTACTTTGAGTCAGATTTGAGCAAATGGAAACTTCACCCTTTGGCTTGAAGACAGACTGTACGTCAGTAAATCTCAGGCTGTTTTTCCGGGAAATGACCCTTACTGAGAAACATCCAGGTGTTATCCAGGGAGCCTGACCTTGACTCCAAGTTAATTCAAATGAAACTCGCTGTCTAGTATTCCGGCCTTCAACGCTGTCACCTGCCATCCATTCCACATTCTTGGCTAGCCAAGGAGTGGTTTTCCATATGAAAGCATGAGATATTCTGCTTTCTGTTTTGCCAGTGATCATGAAACATGTGAACCTGAGGCAAAAAAGTCAAGTGCTGTACCTTTGGTCCTTAAAGCAGCTGTGATTTCTCCAAATGTGAGGGCTCCATCTAAAAGCATGCTATGACCCCACTACCATGGCACAGGTTTGCGTGAAGACCCACTGTGATAATATACAGGACAGGGACAGATTTTGCCAACTGTAAAACACCATAACAATATGAGTTATTTTTCTTGTTTCAGTGTTCCCTGGTTAGAGTTGAAATATTTTGGCAATCACAGATTGAACTGTAGATATCTTGCCCCATGAATGATGAACTGTGTTTTAACAAGGCAATACTCCACTGAGATGTAGGTTGCATATTTCTCTGTCAGAGCAGCCCACACTGAGCAAAGTAGACAGGGGTCTCGAGTTAGGATGTGTGTGGAGTCCTGGTGAGCTCTAGAGAATAAACAACTGATAAGAAGGAAGAAAGAGAAGGTGGGAAGGAAAAAAAAAAGGAGAGAGGGAGTGGTGGGAGAACAAGGGAGGTACAGGGAGGGAAGGGAAAAAAGAAAAAGAAAAAAGAACAAGAGAAAGAAAGAAAGGAAAGATTCCACAAGAACTCCTGATGGTTTCAACAGCACGATTTGCAATTCATCCTAAGGGAGCTGTGGCACCCACCCATCCACTACCATCCAAGGGAAAAATCTTATTAGAATGTGGTCATCTTCCTCCTCAAAATAACAAGACAGAAAATGGCAGGTGAATTGGAATTATACTCCCACCTCGCAGTGTGTGGATGAGATTTGATTTCTGTCCACCATGTGTGTGGTGGACCTTGGGCACCCAAGGCTGGCATCCACACTGACATAGACTGAAGACCCCAATAGGAAGATGGCTGAGGATTGGGATGGAGCCAGGAGCCTTGGGATGGAGCCGGGAGCCTCGGGATGGAGCTGGGAGCCTCCTGCAAGGAGATGCTGATAAAACAAACCTTCATCAGGGCATCGTCTTTTATCAAGATTGTTCTTCCTCCTGTCTCACAACAAGCCTGTCCTTGTTGCGTGTGCATGCGTGTGGAGGGGTGGGTGTGTGCTGCCAAGTGGGTGCATGCCTGTGTGTGTGTTTGATGTCTCATCTGGTGTGATTAAGGGAGAAAAGGGGTGGGGGGACTGTTCTTTGTTTATTTTGCAGATAAATCTCATCTTTAATCTGGATGCATAGCAATGTCTTGTGCAAAGGAAAGGAAGCCCCCTACGCCACCCCTTGACATCCATATAAATCACAGGTTTTATTCCTCTGCTGTGAGGGGACATTGCAGAATGGAGCAACGTTGCAGACTCTCATTGGGTGATGCTTCATTACTTGGTGGAAAATCCCCAGGGCCAAAACGTTATTTAAATGTGCTATGAAAATAAATGTGATTTATATATGTGTGGTCTGCTGAGACGTTCTTCTCTGTTACTGCAGGTGCTGTCGTGCATCAAGATTAGCGCCTCAATTTATCGCCAGTTCAAGCTACACACATGCTCCATGACAGGATGTTGTCCGCATCCCCGAAAGTTCCAGGAAGGAGATGGTGTTGGCTGAGTGGTGGGCTTTAGATATTCAGCAGTATGGTTGACTTTTATGGGCTGAGAATGTGTGTGCGTGTGAGCACATGCGTGCTTGTGCATGCTGGTGTGGAGCCTGGGCCACTGTTTTGTTTGAAAGACGCAGGGAACAGACACTTTGTACTCATATGCATCAATTTCCAATGGCAGCAGATTGCTGTTTCTGGTTCAAAGATAAAGAAGAATGCGAAATCTTCATTTCATCTCAGGACTGGGGCCCACATGTTTAGCTCAAAGTGAGTGGAAATCTCTGAAAAGCAGGTTTGGGCTAATGAATGTCAGCAGGCCTTCAATGTAAATGGGATTTGATTAGCAGGAAGGAGTGTGGTTGGGATATTTCCATTACCAAAGAAAGGTAGAGAAGCCAAGGCTTGTCTTAAGGGGATGAAGAAGGTCCCTCCAGCTGCCAAGTAGAGCCTTTTCCAGTGGGCTTTCACAGATGCTCCAAAAACATGGGGCTAACCTTGGCTTCTACCATATTCCATGGGGCACCAGACCATTGCTCCAGACAAGTAAACTTGAGGTCCGGGGAGGTGGCAGAGCTTCGACCAGACACCACGAACAGAATACTCCACAACACAAAACGTGCCACATCAGTCCTCACCGTTGCCTTGTCTCTGTGCCCTTCATTTTAAAGATGACAAAACTGAGGCCCACAGAGGTCAATATCCCACAGTTGAACTCTTCATACCTGGAGAATCCAGGTCTTCTGCTTCTGGAACCCTTCCTCAGGCATTCTTTTAACTGGTAGCAACTCGTGTCTTGCCAGTCTTGTCTCTAGCTCCCCTGCTCTGTTTTTCTTCAAGATTAAGGGTTCTAAGTGATATCTAAAGTAGGACCTATCTAGAAAAAAGACCTATATAAAATTCCTTTTAGATTGAAGTGGGGAAGCAAACAAAGGAACTTACAGATACACTCTATATTAGGCTGTTATTTGAAATAAACAACAGTAACTCTGTAGCACTAATGGGAAGCCTTAAAAAAAACCTTTTTATTTTGAAATAATTTCAAATCCACATAAAAATTTCAAAAATACTGCAAAAATTTCCTGTACATGTTTCATCAGCTTCTTTCAATTTGCTGTGTTTGCTTTATCATTATCTGGGTATGTGTGCCTGTGTGCATGTATGTGTTATTTTCTGAATGGTTTGGGAGTACACTGTACACATTCTACCCCTTTATCCCTAAATACATCAGTACACATTTCCTAAATTCATTCACACAACCACAGTGCAGTTATCAAATCCAAGAAATTAACATTACAATAGTATTATTATTTAACTTACAGACCTTGTTTGAATTTCAGTAAATGTCCTACTGATGTCCTTTCTAGCAAAAAAAAAAAAAAAAAAAAAAAATTGTTTTCCACTTACTTTGGGATTATGTGAAATTCATGTCTCGTGTCTCATTTATGGGGACTTATGTGAGAGGTTTGAGTGTGCTAAAGTTTTAGGCTGTCAAACTAAAAACTAAACATTACCTTAAAAATACATATATGTTATATCTGTAGTATCTTCACCTTGATAATTCTTCTTTGATAATTATAATTAAACATCCATAATGGGAAAATTCAAAACCTTTTTATCTGTGAACCAAAAAATAAAACCAGATTCTGCATTCCTTGTGCATTTCGATCCAGTGTAAGTTTCCTCAACATCTGCTTGGTTGGGAGCTGTGCCTTTCTATTTGCCTGCTCATGAGATTTCTGAAAGTCTTGGTAATGGCTTTAGCTCTGAACCCAGACTGAGTAAAACAAAAGTCCAAGGAGTGTTTTGGCAAAATGTGGTGAGCAAGGGTGATTGGTCTGTAAATATGTTTCAGCAATGCTCAGTTTCTGAAGAAGTGTGGTGCTGGAGGTGCCCCTCATTATAGCCGCAAGGAGGTTGTCGGCTCCTGTGATCACATTGTGTGTCCCAGGACCCAGGGAGAGGCAAGTCACAAAATGTGAAGACAACATTGCTGGAGGAGTTGGTGTTTTCCACCGAGGAGGGTTAGCGAAACACCTTTATAATTCTGGTGTTGACAGACGGGACTAACGTGGGTTTTATAGGCTATCAACTGAGTTATATCAGGCTTCTCCTCTGGGTAGCAGTTATGTTTCAGCCGACATGATTTGACTTGTAGTTTATCCAAATCGGTGTAATAATAAGCTAGGTTATAAGGGCGTTTACTTTGCCATATATTCTCAAATATAGTAAAGTTGTTATAAAACGAAGCAAATAAGGGCTTCTGTTTCTCCCACTGGAGCACAGTGAGGGTGTGAGAGTAATCGACTTGTTCCCCTCCAAGACATATCCATCCAGAAGGTCTGTAAAACTCTTTATTCCTCGTAGGGAAATGATTTTAGTCTTAGGAAGGAAACACATGGCTTTCTTCTTACAGCTTCAAGCTCTGTCTTGCCAGCTGCATTTATTTCCCTTGGCCTGGCACTAATGAAAGGAGACTTTGATGAGCTGTTTGAGTGGTCACTCCAGAGAGGGGGATGCAGAAAGTCTTGACTTTTCGGAAGGCACGCCTTTTGAGAACATTTCTGCCTTATCTCTAACACACATCCTGGAGAGACATCCCTGGCTTTTGATGAAAAGCTCATGGGGCCTGATTTACCTGCCAGAAAGGTTTTCTGTGGGTTGGGCTTCTTGGAAAAGTGATCTTGGGAAGGTAAAGCAGCTCCCACCTTCAGCCAGCTTGTGTATCTCCCAGTCCCTGCTGCGCCTGGTATACTTTAAAGCAAATTCCTGCCTTTTTATTTAAACTTTTTTTTTTTTTAAGGTGTTAGCAATCTGTCTTACGTTCTCCCACCCCTGCTGGGATTTATGATCCAGTTCGTATTTTACTGCACGATCTTGGCAGGCTCCCCTCGTTGAAATTCAAACCGAAGCAACTCGATGGGGGAACAGACATAAAAATATTAATTTGGTAGATATTAAAAAAAATCACACTAGTTATAAATCAGGGGCTGTCCACTGGTTCCTTTCATCATCTAAATGGTCCTTCTAACCAGACTGCAAATCTTACTGGAAAGGAGGAGGGGGTTTGGAAGGCGGGGGTTCCCTTCCTGAGGTTTTGGAGACAGCTTACATCCAACACTTCCTCAAACCTGGCTTTGTTTTCTAAAGGTAATAAAAAGTGAGTACTTCTGGTACAGGCAGGCTAATTAGCTGGCCTCACAGAACAGACTTGGGGCTTATAAGAAAGTTGGCTTGGTCTAAAATAAATCAGGTTGTGGAAATGTCTAAATGTTGATTTAAAATAAGGTTGGGGAGACATAGGATGTGTCTCCTATGTTGATTTAAAATAAGGTTGGGGAGACATAGGATGCTGTGCCATGAAGAAAGACTCACCTGCACTCACCAGCAGTGGAGCACTCAGTGATGCTCTGCAGTGGAGCACGAAAGAGCCAGGGGGCCCATTTTGTTAGGAGGTGTTGTATGGAGAAGGATGATGCAGGGTTGAGGTGGTAAAGGCCAGGGGTAGCAGACCACGGCAGTGTGTACCTGCGACCAAGCCTGAGGATGGGACAGTGCGCCTATGTCTCAACCCTCGGATTTTAATAGGGAGAGCCATAACTAGGTAGAACCAGGGGAAGGAGGACAGTTACATTCCTGTTGGGTAGAATTAAGAAAAAAGTGGCAGAGAATTTCTCTTCCTGTAACGATGTTTTAATGGACTCTTTCATTTCCATCTTATGGCTGATCTTTACTGTTAAAAGACTCTTGATAGGTACTTTAAAATTTCATGAAAACTCCAGGAATTGGTTTTAAAAAACTGGATGGTTGGAAGGCTAAATACTTCTATAAAGAGATGCTAATAAAAATGGAAAGCTGTCCTCATTATAAATAGCCTTATATGCAAAATAGTATGTAGTCATGATGGAAAATTCATTAGTATTCTAGAAGTCCAAAGTTCTATTTAGTGGCAAACATTTTAATAAAGCAAATGAACCCCAAATTCAACCTCACTAGGCTTGTTGTTAAAATGCATGATATCATGAAGCTCCAAGCACATCTACATCTTGAGATTTAAGGAGAAAGAAAATTCAGTAGCTGGAAAACAGGCAACAAGTTTTCCATAAAAATCAAAGCAAGTTCTTGATTCAGATTACTAGCATGACAGCAGGAAGAAAAAAGATTGTAAACCAACGCTTTTTTTTTTTAAGGGAAAATATTTCTAACTAACAATTGGTTCATATTACTTATCTTCCATCTTTATAACAGCATTAAAGCAGGGGTCTCATTTCTGCCTGAACAGTATAATGATGAAAATTATTTCATCTTAAACAGAGATTTTTCTATTTGGTTACCATGCAGTCTAATACTGACAGTGCCTTGGACTTGAAAAATGATATTCTCATCTCCGAGAAATAGAAGGCAGGAGAAGGCACAGCCATTCTGAGCTTTACTCTAAAGCAATTATGAGCTCTTCACAACTCTTAGACAAGAATTGATTTCTATTTTTAGATTATTAAGCTGTGGGTGCAAGGAAGTCAGAATATGTGACCTAGTTTTGACCTTCTAGATTGAATTCCTCTTGAATTGATTCAATATTGAAAAGGAAAACTTTTAAAAAGCATTTCTGCCTTATATTTTCCCTAAATTCCCTTTATTTTTTCCTATCTTTACCAAAACCTTCATGTTCTTAAACACAGATGAGTAAGCAGTATAGTGAATGTGGGGTATTGGAATAGAACATAAACACATCTGAATTAATGAATTAGTTGTCATGTCCTAAAAAAACTCAACAAAAACCTCCAAGAGGTGATGATGGATGTTATGTTTGATGCTTTCGTTGCCATCATCAACGTGCTTCCTCCCATGCATCCAGTAGGATGCAACTTGCATTGTTGGCAGTCATGTCACTAGTGGTTTTTGGAAAGAGTGTTTACATATACATTTGTGTCCTAAATTGAGTTGCCCCAGGAAACCTAGAAAGGTCCCCTGGCTAGATTGAGGGCCCTTCCGAAGAGGCAGAAAGACCAGTGCTACCTTCTCTGACCTCTTCAAATAGCTCAGACATGCTCAGATTGGGCCACCTTCCAATTTTAGTACTGTCTGGAATGTAGAATTTGGAGCCCACCAGATTTCTACCACCCCAACCTTGGCCCTTAATAAGCCAGCACCCTCACTGTTTCCTCAAGAGCATGTGTTCATCCCTGCCTTCCTTCACTTGGGTTCTTAGGATATTCTCTCCTGCTGCTTCAGCTCTCAGCTCTTCCCAGAGTCTTCTATGTGCTTCCCCTGACCATCTACCTCAGCTCTTGCTCATTCTGCTCTCTTTGCAGCCTCTGTTGCATTTCTGGAAGAGCCTTTCTGGTTTGGCGCTCAGTAATAATGAGGCATTCTTTTCAATGGAGCCCTTTTCAACTAGAGATAACCTCACTTCTTTATGTCATGTTTCTGCTGTCTTTCTTTGCATATAACAGTATTGCTATTGTTGAGTGGTTAAGCAAAAATTGAGCCACTCTGCACTATTATACTTTATAATAGGCAGATGATACTTTTTGTTGGTTTTTCAGAATGGGATGGTCAAAATGCTTGGGTAGGGACAGCCTGGTCTGATGTAGATTGGCCAAGAGAAGCCATGCCAGAAGGGGAAGAAATGGAAAGTTAGCTACTCACAGCAGAACACTACACAGTCCTGAATACCAGGGTTAGAGGAACCTTGGAGATGGGCCAATCCAAACTTCTCCTCCCTTCCTGAGTACCTCCGTTGTCTGGGGTGAGCTGTGGCAGGGATTGCCCTTAATAGTTGGATTGAAGCAATCACATATGCAGTAAGTAGAGAAATGAGATTAAGATAAGAATGAGGCCCCCTGGAGATGTTGATGCCTCCTCCTGGCAAAAATGAGGGAACTCTGGAACAGATTAATTTCCTGAAAAGGGCTGTGACATTTCCATTGGAACTACTGAGCTGATTATTAACCCTAAACAAGAGCGGCAACTCGTCCCTGTGCAACGCTGGTCCTGAATGGGTCTTCTGGGAGAACAAAGCTTTAGAAAGAAATATCTCTACCGGTCTGTGAAGTGGGCACACAGCCAACCCTGTGATGACACAAGACAGAATCATCTTAGCTAAGCAGACCTCTTGCCAAAAGCAGAGACCAGAAACTTCAAATCATATTTAACATTTGTTGTGTTTTGTTTTAAGTAAAAGCAGACTAAAGTACAATGTGCATGCATACATAAAGGCTATAACATTAGTACAGACAGCTGGCAAATCATTAATTAACAGCAGTGATGATCTTCAAATAGCACTCTGGGGAGGCCAGAAAAAGAGGGAGTTCCCTGGACCTGGTTGCAGTTTTGCCCATGAACTGAATTCATCCTTAAAAAAAAAAAAAAAAAAAAAAAGAGATGGTATAGAGAAAGGAGAAAAAGCCACATAGATGCCATCTTGGCACCTTCTATCCCTCTTTTCTCCTTATCCAGAGAGAACAAACAGTGAACAAGCCACACAACCCCTCTGTCTGCAAGGCATCCCCCAAACCAGACAGACACCAAATGAGCTGTGGGCACATGAGGCTGTGCCCAGCACTGGATAATTGTGCCATAAATATAATTAAAGTCAGCAGGAGGACCATTATGGAGAGAACCAAACTAAAAAAAAAATTAGTACTACTGAAGAAAATATCATACATTCTTTTTATTTCAGTCTAATTTTATTTACATGATTCATACAGTTTCCAAGAGTATCCCTGGAGAACATTAGGCTGGCAGCACATGCATAAACATTCATATATAACATGTAAATTAGAAACAATCTCAGGATTTATATAGAAATTACAGCCACTTCTAGCAAATTAATTCAATGACAGAAAAAGGGTTACTGTCTCTCTTCAAATCAAGAGGGGAAAATATTGGGCAAAGCAGATTTATTTATTCCAGAGGCTTGTTCCTTGCCAGGAGCTGATGTCCCCTTGGCCTGGAGATTTCCATTTTTTTTTATTGAATATGTATTGGTGATTGAATTTACTTTGAATACAGGAACAGTCAATGAGGACCATAATGAGCTGTTTTAAGTTATAGCATAGCTAATACAGTCATAAAGTCAATTAGGCTAGAAGGGTTTGCAATAGGGAAATGATGGAAGAAGGCAAGTTAAAATATTCAAGATTATTGAATCTTAAAGCTGCAAGGCCCCAAGAGTGCAAACTTACCATTTCATAGATGAAAAAACTGAGCCTCAGAGAAGACATAGTCTGCCGAAGAAAACAAAATGATTTATAATGTCAAACCAGAAACCGAGTCTTCTCCTCTGTAGTTAGGTGCCCTGAACACTTCATGAAGTCCCTCCTCTTCTCTATTAAAATAGAATGGGCAAGTGACATTTTCTTGGAGACTTTTGTGCTGGGCTCTTCTGGCGGTGATTTTCCTACTAGGAACTGTGGCAGACTGACTATCGAAAAGGTTCCACACTTCAACTTCCCTGTCTGTCCTTCTCAATGTGACTTTATAGTCCTTGAATCTGGCCTGGGATTTTTGACTTGCTTTGGCCAAAAGAAGACAATGAAGTGCCAGCCCTGAGCCTAAAGTCCAAAGAACCAAGCAAGTTCCACTGCGCTTTCCCCTGCCAGTCATGGAGCCGTGCCTGGGCTAACCTGCTAGAGGTATGGGGAGACTCACAGGTAGGCTTGCCAGATCTAGCAAATATTCGGGATATACTTACATTAAAAAAGTACTTATTGGCTGGGCGTGGTGGCTTACGCCTGTAATCCCAGCATTTTGGGAGGCTGAGGTGGGCAGATCACGAAGTCAGGAGTTCGAGACCAGCCTGACCAACATAGTGAAACACCGTCTCTACTAAAAATACAAAAATTAGCTGGGTGTGGTTGTGCGCACCTGTAGTCCCAGCTACTTGGGAGGCTGAGGCAGGAGAATTGCTTGAACCTGGGAGGTGGACGTTGCAGTAAGCCGAGATCATGCCACTACACTCCAGTCTGGTGACAGTGAGACTCTGTTAAAAAAAAAAAAAAAGTATTTATTGTTTATCTGTAATTACAATTTAACTGGATGTCCTGCATTTTATTTGTCAACTGTGCACACTGAAGAGCTCCCAGAGACATGTCTCTATATTAGTCAGCCAAGCCTAACCCCCAAACATATGAGTGAGCCTGGCCAAAATCAGCAGATATGTCTTCCCAATCCCTAGTTGATGACAGGTGCACAAGTGAGCACAATTGACACCATCAGAACCGGCCTTAGACTCAGTAACAAAAACCAGTATTTACTGACATGTGACACTGAGGTTTGTTGGCTGTTTTTTACACAGTATTATTGTGGCAGTAGCTGACTAATATAGGGACTGTCAGTATAAAAAATGTTCTAGGAAAATAGATTGGGCTTCTGATGAGGGTGATCTAATTGTTGTGATATCTCCTATGTATTCTATACAGAAATAGAAGGAAAGCAATAGCTTGACATGCATTGTGATGCTAAAAAATCCAGCATAAGTACACATTAATAGATGTATCTTATACATGTTTCTGACTTCCTGGGGCTTTGCCATTGTTCTGACATTTTGTTTTAAATGACCCAGTTTGTTACAGAAGAAAATGTCAGAATGAGAAAATGTAGCCCTTTTCAACTTCCTCTAGCCCTTTGATACATTTTCTCTGGATTAGTGTTTCTTCTGCTGCTTCTTTCCTGCCTTTTTATGTCCCCTTTCTCACCCTTCAGGGAGGTGGATGATTTAAGTGGTGGTTGGTTCTCCCCGCTCTGTAACTGTGCTTTGTCTCCACTCATGGTTACATTTCCAAGGCTCAGATTCATCTATCAGAGGTCCTAAACTATGTATCTTCTTGTATTAGGCTGGTGCAAAAGTAATAGCAAAAACATGGTTTCTTTTGCACCTAGGTTGGTGCAAAACCAATTATATAAACCTATTTTATAGGTTTATAATATTTTGTACTTTTCAAAGCACCTCCACATTTATTACTTCACTATTCCCCATAATATCTGCATGAGAACAATAGGGCTAGGCATTGGTTTCTCCCTGTGGAAATGAGGAAACTGAGTCTCAGAGAGTTCAAGTGATTTTTCCAAGGTCACGCAGCCTACCTAATGGAAGAATTAAAACTAGAATCCAGATTCTTGTCTCCTAACCTGAGACTCTGTCTGGTATCCTCTGCTGTCTCCTTCATCCTGGGACTTTGGCTAATTGATGTCATAGCCAGGTGTTTGATGGGTACCTGAATAATGTTTCTGTCTAGGAGTGATTCGAGTGGAAACAGGGCATTCTTAAAGAGGCCATTAGAAATCCCCAGACCTCCACTAAAGCAGGTTTTGGTGCAGATGACTGACGACTGTATAAATGCTTTCACCTTGTAACAGCCGGTCTCAGCCTCCAGAACAGAGTCCTATATTGTGGATTAATCACTCCATATCTCTGTTTTAAAATCATATTATGGTCTTTTAAAGGTATGTTTTAAGATGTAATGTTCTGCAAGGAGGCATGGTTCATTTAAAAGCAGTGCTGCTTGAAGGTTGCTGGTTGAGAACAATTGAATGCAGATGAAGGGAAAAGTACCAGGATATTACCCCAGGAAATGTCTTTTTCTCTGAATCTATAAAGCGAAGGCATAAGTCACCCACCAAAATGTTATATTTGCCTTGAATCTTTTTTTTTTCTTTTTAGAGATGGCATCTTGCTAGGTTGCTCAGGCTGGATTCGAACTCCTGGGCTTAAGTGGTCAACCTGTCTCAGCTTCCTGAGTAGCTGGGAGTACAGGTGCACATCACCATGCCTGGCCACTTGCCTTGATTCTTTGCTTCATCTGAATGACATTATCATTGGTCTCAGCGTGAACAACCATCCTAATTTGCCTGAGAGATTTATTGGTGTGGGGGGCATTGAGTGCTAACCTGAGTCAGTCCCAGGTAATGCAGTTCTGTCCTCTGCACAGCCCTTTGAGGCAAGCTCATGAACACGCCTTCCGCCTCCACCAAGAGGCAACTCATGTTTCCCACCCTGTCCATCCTAAACAAAGGAAGCCTTGTACAGGGGAAATACTCAGTATGGATGTGCTAAAGTAATACAATAAAGAATGACATGCCCTGGTCTCCCAGAACTGGTCTGTACCCAACCAGAAAAGAGGACTGGCTTGGGAATTAGCAGTGATGCTCAATTATTAACTTTTGTGTTAACTTTTGCCAAGGAACTAATTTACTGCCACCCAGTTTTCCTGTTTGTAAAGAGGGGCAGCAACTAGAGGGCTCTGAGCTTTTTTCTCCATTATACACTCCAAAGCTTGATTGTATAGGAACCAATATAGTACCTCCACCCTTCCCCAACTCATGGTATCCTGAAGTATACAATGTATCCTGCTCACCAAGCCATCCTGAAGGTCTCTCTTTTAGCTCAGCCCAAATAATGAAGCCCAGCTCAGGGGCAGACACGGGGTAGGGTCTCAAGGCTTTTGCTTAGGGGTAGACCTTTTAGCTTAATGCTCTCTGATAAAATGTTCTGCAGTGATGAAAACGTTCTGCATCTGCCCTGTCCAATATGGTAGCCACTAGTCACATGACTATTTATATTTTAAATTTATTAAAATGACATGCAATTTAAATTTTAGTTCCTGAGTTAGAAAAATCACATTTCAAGGGCTCACTAGCCACATATAACTCATGGCTACAATATTAGACAGTGCCAATTGAAAACACTTCCATCATTCTAATTTGTTCTATTGGGCACCATAGTTTTAGAGGGCCATGTTGAGCATTTTCTCAGTAGCTGGGGAAGTATCCAGAGTAGAAAAATGAGGAGAAAGACAGGAAACAAGAGGGAAAGTGGCCATCACAACCAGTCAACGTTATCTATTGGCATGGAATTGTGGGAACAATGTAGCCAGATAATTGGAGATGGGACATCTTAAATCTTATCATAGGCAATGATCTCCCAAAAGTCAATTAAAAAGTATGAAAATTATATTCTTCAGTGACACTAAGGTAGAAGTTCAGGGATGAAAACTTTCTTTTCACCACCACTCCTAACTGGGCTAATTCTTTGTTCAAATAGAAAGCACCAGGCAATAACATTAATCAGCTAAATGTAAATATGGAAAATTACTTTTTTGCAAAGATCATGATAGGAGATTTTTTTCCCCAAGCATTTTGTAGAATAAAAAAATATGCATGGAAAGTGTTTTATTATTTAAATAAAGCAAAATCAAGATTCATGGTTAAGTGTTCAACTCTCAAAAGCAGCACTACTGTCCTTGCTCAGGGAGTAAATAATGTTCTGTAGAATTGGAGCTCCAGTAAGCATGTTGGCAACAAGGCACTGAATTTCCAGGAGTAGATTCTTAGTTCTAACTCTGCCACTGGAATCTGCGTGACCTAGGGGAACTGATTTAATCTCCCTGGCCTCAGTTTTCATCTTGAGTTGGAGAAAGATGGCATTGGACTGGTGCCCTGGCATCTTTAACATTCTGGGATCACTTCTGTGACCATATTCCTGACTTCTGCCATAGATATTAATACTTACATCTTTTATCATAGCCATAAATGTTGTTTCTTTTAACACTCACAGATGATCAGTGTTGTCAGTTGCCCTCACTGAAGGCTCCCATAATCAATCCTCTAAGAACTGTAGCCCTGGCAAACCTTCAAGTTTTCTGAAACCCTCATACAGGAGGATACTCAGTATTTAACTACTCTGCTCAGAGTGAGGAGTGAACACCTCTGAGGGAAATAGGAGCCCCTGCAATCCTGGATTTACCCAACGGTGAGAGCAGAGGCTCCACCCTGCTTGTAAGTTAAGCTGTAGTGTCACAGACATGAGAGGACTGAGAGCCAGTTCCAACTTGGCCACTCATCAGCGACATGACTTGGAACAAATCCTTTCACTTCTCCAAACCCCAGTTTCCTTAATCTGTAAAGGAGTAGGCAAAGTAAGATAGGAAGCTAATGAAGCTTCGATTTCAGGGTCTCTCACTTGCATGGGCCCCTTTCAAGGCCCTGTGCATTGTTGTTATTATTATTTTTTTAGAGACAGAGTCTTGCTCTGTTACCCAGGCTGGAGTGCAGTCATGAAATCATAGCTCACTGCAGCTTCTAACTCCTGGCTCAAGTGATCCTCCTGCTTCAGCCTCCTGAGTAACCAGGACTATAGGCGTGAGCCACAGTGCCTGGCTGTTTTGACATTTTTGTAATTTCATAATTTTCTCCTCAAAGAAGGGCCTCCAAATTATATACATTTCAGGCCCTACAAAACCTTGTAACAAGATGGCACTTGGGTAGACTGCTGTCCCCTAAAAGAGATTACTCATCAAACAAGAGCTGGTGAAGCCAGCCTGGTCTGCAGCTTTTCTATTTCTTCCAGACGCATCCTTGATCACATCTCAGCACACCTGTGAGCCGCGCTGGCCTGTGCCTCTGGACACCACAGGAAAGGTGACACTTATCAGTCACCAGCCCTTCTTGGACACTACAGTGTGTGTTCTTAGAGGCCACAGAATTACGGAACCTGAGAGCCAAAAAGAACCTCCAGGGACCTTTTACTTTACTCACTCCTTCCAACAGATGTTCCTTCCTCCCCTTTCGAATTCTCCCCAGATAGAGATTTCACAATCTCCTTTAAAAGCCTGGTCTGGTATTATATCATCAATATTCTTAGGGATATTTTCTTTAGGACTAACCCTACTTTCTATTATAATTCAGATAGGACAATGCTTCAAACTTTCTTTTTAGCTCTGTTTTATGCAGATTACTGAACACTTTCACAGACATACTTAGTTTTTTTCTGAACCTACTGAATTACCATCCTTCTTTCAGAGAGAGGTAACTGAGGTTCAAGGTGATACGAGATTTGGCTAACATAATAGATGGTGGGGTCAAGACCCTGGGAGGAAAGTTCTATTTATGATCACTGTTGTCTCCAGAGGGGGATTCTGGACCTTGGAGATGTCACACAATCTTTGAGAGAGCCAAAGTTTATGAACACCTTGCTTGATTCCCAGGGAGTGTTGTTTCTGTTATAGGATGACTGTCTCCATTTCTGTCAGCTGCCAGTGGTTTTTTCATTAGAACCTCTTTCCTGGGTCACTGGGCTCAGAATTCTGTTTTTCTCCTTGGTGAAAATCCAAACTTTCAGCAGGGTGCTAAAGGAGGTATTCTGCCTCAATTCTTCGCACACACTCCCATTCTTTCACCACCATTTCCATCCATTATTTAAAAATAAAATCATAGTCTATTATTTCTTCATCCATTCATTCCAAAATTATTTATTAGGTGCCCGTTACAGGCATGAAACTAATCCTATAATCTCCCGCAAAATACAAGAAAGCAAGCCTTTAAAGAGACCTAGATATGGAAAACAACATCAGCAAGGGGGCAAAAGAAGAAGCCCCAGGCCCTCATGTCCCCACAGAGACACTTATCAATAATACATGGACCAAATTGGCTTGGTGAGAATGCCTCAAAAGGCCTAAGTAGTCCACTTTCTAGACAAAAGGAATTTATAGTTATTTAGTCAAATAGGCTACCTATCACTAATGCACTTAGTAAAAAAAATTTTTGATTGCTTTCTGTGTGTCAGGCACTAAGACCTTTATGAATATTAATGAAATTTTCACCCAATTCCCATGAGATGGCGGATCCTATAATTATTTATTCTCTTTGTCCTGATGAGGGAAGTAGAGATACAGACAGGTTACAAACCTGCCTCAGGCACACAGGTGGCCAGTGCCTGTACCAGAAAATCCAGCAGCACAGCTCCTAGGGCCACACTCCAGACTGTATTTAAAATTGGAAGCTGGCACAATCTGGGCATGTTTCTAAGCTGTTCAGATGAACAGATGCTTGCGTTATGCTGGTTTTAGGGATCTGTCTTTCAAAACAAAAATGTGTTCCTCAAAGGAGTAACTGAATTCACCCAGTATTAACTCTTGATTCAATAAACAGAAGATGGAGGAAAGGAGCTGGTTTAGGTTTTAAGTCTCCATCTTTGATCCTAACTCTTGATGAGTTTTACCAGACAAAAGAACAGAATGATCAATTAAAGAGGGCAAAAGGTGATGATTGGGTGAGATCTTTAAGAATAAATGTTTATCACAAATGCAATGGACTAGGACTTGAATTTCACCATACTTACACATGGAAACAGAAACTGCCTCTCCAAACATTTCTGTATCAGTAATCCATACACTCTGACACACAAATAAGCATTCTATGGATAGACATAGGTATAGATACAATTATAGCTTCTTAGATTTCTCTGTAGCTCAAAAAAAGGGAAAGTATGGAATATATTGTGTTGGTGTGAAACTACTTGCGGTATTCACTATTGCTATTCCTTTTACAAAAAATGGCAAAAACCACAATTACTTTTGCACCAACCTAGTAGTTAATGCATAAAATTGAGGAATAAATTAGAAAAACCTGAGTGGCTTTTGTTTTTTGAGAGGAGGGATTTCTCTGAGGCAGTACACTATTGCTCACATTAGCCAGAAAGATGACAAATGTCTCCCTCCTTTTGTCCCACGGAGGTAGACCTGGAGAAGAATACATGTGTGAAGATTTGGTTTGCTTGTAAACAATGTGGCATCATGATGCCAGAGCCTAGAAGTTCTTTTATGGATTTTTTTTTTAAATGACTTGATGCCTTTGCAAAAGAGACTACATAAAGAAGAGTCAGACGTTTTTGAAAGATCAAATGTGTGTCAGCACTTCTAGTGAAGCAATAATAATTAATTTCCCCAGTGCCATAAAATCATAGAATGGGTTGGATGTGGGCAAAAAGTTTTTCAAACATGGGATGAGCAAATGGAAATGCTTTCTTTTTTTCCAGGCTCTTTCTTTATTTTTGGAGTTTGCGTGAAATACAGAGAGGAAGGGAGCCCATCTGTTTCTGATACTCCTGGGTTTGATGTATCAGAATGTTTTGAAGCAGTAGTTTGATGTCTAGTATGCCTCTGAAGTATTTTCCATAAGCTTGAAGCCTATTTCTTTACTGACAGGAAGTTTGTTTTTATGGCATTTTAGGGTTGGTTTGACACTTAGAAATGAAAAAGACAGTAATTGATCAATTTCTAAGTTGAAAATCTACCTAAAACATAGGTAGATTTAGTTTTGTTCAAGAATCTACTGAGAGAAAATTTGAGGAGAAACAAAAATGAATGGAGTTGTAAATTATTATTTTTTGCATTGTGGTTCATTTTCCCCTCTTCTTAAATCTCCATTGCCACCCCAATCCCCTACAACATCCCTCCTTTATATTAGGAAAGCGTTATCCCTGGGGAGATGGAAAACAGCTAACAATGTTTGCTAGATGGAAACATTTCACAATGAAAGGCAGAGAATTAGAAGCTCATCCCTGGTATAAGGGTCAGGGGGAAGGAGAACCCGGTGCCACCAGGAAGACACCACTGTCTCCTGTACTATCCTCATGACACATTGCTTCTTGTTGGGAATATGTGGATGGGTAGAGCGAGGGAGTTATGGAAAGGAGAGGCAGTGCTCAGGGGATCATGCTATACCTGCAAGAAGCACTTCAATGTGCTAAGCCCTCTTCCCTGACTGCTTCAACTGCAACTCACCTGCTTCACAACTCTCATGCTCCTGATTCTCTCTGTCATCCTTGAAACTAGGAAAAGAGAGCAGAAAATTTGAAATTCAATTCTGTCACTTCTTTCTAAGTACTTTGGTACTTTCTGAGGGAAGTCTATTCTACTTAGCTCTAAAATTGCTCATCAATACAGAAAAAGCTCTGGCTTGGTGTGCATTTTCTACAAATCTTTTGGACGTTTCCTAAGGCAATTTTTGAAGGTGCTGAATGGTATACACAACCACACAGTAGGACTAAGGGATCTGATTCCAAAAGGAGAAATGACTGCTTGGCAGTCCCGGGGGCTTCTCATTGCCTCTGTCTGTGGAATAAACTGTGGGCTGACTTTGCAGTAGGATCACAATTTTTGGATCACAATTTTTTATTTTTATTTTTAAAATGCTAAGCAGGCTTCTCCAGTCATGGAAGAAGACACTACCTTCTTTAGCTTAGCTCGTATCATCATTTCACTTGATTATCTTGCCTTTAATTTCTCTCTCACTTTCACTTCGGCTCAATTGTATGCCCATCACTGAGAATGAATGCAATTTGAATTATTATATAGTATTTAAGACTATGCAGCCTTGTGATATATTTTCAATATATACATATATGTTACCTCTAAACTGATAGAGAATTCAAAAGCTATGCACCAAACTGAGGAGGAGGAAGGAATGTGGGAACTTCAGCCTTTTAAATGTTTTAATATTTTGGCTTCTAAAAACAAGGTTGCATTTTTGGATTGCTTTTTTTTTTTTTTGGTTAAAAAACAAGACAAGCAATCAATCCAAAGATAAAACAAAATAAAGCGACACAGACATACAAAAGAAAAGGGAAAAAAGAAAAAAAAGCAGAAAAAAATAAAAAAAAGAACAGAAAACAATGTCTCTCACAGAAATTCGCCCTACAAAGATAGTACAGATGCTGACAGAAGTGTAAGAATATATGCATTGCAGCACTGTTTCTAATGCTGAAAAAATAGACACAACTTAAACATCACATGATATGGTATTTGCTGTTTGAATCAAGTTATGATCATTGAAAGTAGCCTTGTTAGCCAATCTAAATTTCCTTACAGAAGTCCTGGACCCTGGCAAGATTTTCATCATCTACCAAGACAAATAAAACAACCCAACAGTTTATGAAACAGAATGTGCAATATTTAACTTTTTGAAATGCAAATACATACACAGACAAAAGATTTTAAGGATGTATATATTTGAATATGTATCAGAGATATACATAGATCTGAGCAGTGGTTTTCTTTCACTGGGGGTGAATTTTGCTTCCCTGTTTTCTTTGTGCTTTTAAAATTTACTACGATGCACATATATTATTTTAATATTTAAAAATATGTACACAGTTTGGAAAATGCACTAGACCATAGATGGCAATTTTTAATATTGATGGCTCTTAAAAATCGGGACAAGCTGATCCCAGATGTGGCAAATTCTCTGACAACTTCATATTTGAATTTGGTCATCAATATACTGTTCATTTACCTCTAATATTCCTTGGAATATTCTTATCAATAACAGTGACATTTTGCATATGTTGCAGAAAATAAACTAAACAGGAGACAATAATTATTAAATGTATTTTTTTTTTCCAGGAGTGATTTTTTTTCCCTCAAAAATCGTTCCCATACCACCTCTGGAAGTCAGAGTACTATTTCAAAATTGCAATTTGAAAAAGAAATGTAATTTTTTCTGGCATACTGTTGCTCACCATCATGGTAAATACAAATAACACCGAGATGTTGAGACATCAAGGACTCTGGAGCCTGTGAACTTAGGTACTAAATATTTTATAATTTTTTTCTATACAAAATTTATTTTACAATCAAACTTAAATACAACAGATTGTTTAGCTTTTTGGGGGGTTGAATACGACTTTGAAATGTCACTTGAACATTCTTTATTTGTACGATGTGAAGAGAAAAAATTGAGGCAATTTTCAACATAATCCAAACTGAAAAGAAAAAGAAAACTTTTTCATTTTACATTTTGGAGACAGGCTGCTTCTTTCTCTCTTTAGATACATTTTTGTGTCTGTATGGAAAGCTAGTATTCTGGCACTATTTCGTATATTACATTTTTACAGCAAATGAAAAAGTCTTTCGTAACTGCTTTGCCACCTTTTAGAAACAGCCACGGAATATAAGATCCCTAAATATGGTGACTATTAATAAAGCCACTTATTTTTTCAAGTCTGTTTTCATTACTTAATTATGGCACTCTGGGAACAAAACATTCCTTGTTTTCATGAAAAAAATTATAGACATATGATATTATATATCTCAAATAGTGAATTCACGGATCTCAGCTCACTGCAACCTCCACCTCCCAGGTTCAAGTGCTTCTCCTGCCTCAGCCTCCCGAATAGCTTGGGCTACAGGCACGCGCCACCATGCCCAGATAATTTTTGTATTTTTAGTAGAGACGGGGTTTCACCATTTTGGCCAGGATGGTCTCGATCTCTTGACTTCATGATCCACCTGCCTCTGCCTCCCAAGGTGCTGGGATTACAGGAGCCACCCCGCCTGGCCCACGGTATTAAATTAAAAAAAAAAATACTCATGATGAAAGAAACCTGAAACAAACAAAACACCCCTCCCATGTTCTTAATTTCTTCTCTTGTGGATAGTGTTTGTCCACAAAGGCAAATGTAGTCTTTTGAAAAGTATATGGAAAACAAACACCTTCCAGCTGTGAGCGTGTAATTGGTCAATCAGTTCTTACTCAGAGATTTTTTTTTAAATGCCACTGTATATTCTTACTTAATTCTTGGATCCCTGCATCCATAAAAATAGTGGCTTAAACTGTTGCTCTTCTGTGAAGCATGTCAATGTCCATGTTTTTTTTTTTCTTATAAAACCATACCGTGAAAATGGATGAAACTACCCATTTCACATAATTCATAAATTTAAATAAAATAACATGGAACACAGATTTTGTCTTTTTCATAGTTGGCAATTTAATTTACATATTTGGAACATGGTTCATTTCTATTATTTGAACCCTTGTTTAAATATGTTAGAGTTAGTTATTACTGTAAGCTAAGAGAACCAACATGTAAAAGCAGATTTCTTTCCACAACCATCTGCCACCACAATGAAATAATTTGGCTTAGAAACTTACAGGATACGTGATATATATAAAGAGCATATTGTTATGAGTTTACGATTTAATGATAAACAGGGCTATTTGTTTTGTTACTGAAATCTTAACATCAACATGGGACAGAACTAGAGACTGTAAAATGAAATGGTGAGATATGTACTTTTGCTCAATGTAGAGGCCACAAACATAGCTAATTATGCATTTTGTTAAATACTTGTTTGATGATATTCTTAATTACATGTCCTCTGTGGCTTGCTGGTATTTTCAGGTGCTATTAATAAAAATCAGCATTCCTAAAAGTGCAAATAGATTGGAAGCAGATGCTGTTAGTAAAACATAATTGGGCTAAAGAAAAAATGTTGCAATTTGAAAACAGACCAATGTCTTTTATGTGTTGGTTTGCTGTGATTATGCATTCATGGAGGATTTGAAACAGGAGTAATCCACAAATGCATCTAAGTAAGAACAGAAAGTATAAAGAAGAAGCTTTTTTGTGAAGCTCAGAGAAAATGTTTATTTTATGTGAACAATATTGGCATTGCTGGCATAGGTTGCAGAAATTAAGCTAAACAAGAAAACTCAAATTAGTCTTTGTTACATTAGAATGTTAAAATGCAACTTTTAAATCTTTCAAAAATATGCAAAAAGGTAAATTACAAAATTAGTCTTTGTTACGTTAGAACGTTAAAATGCAACTTTTAAATCTTTCAAAAATATGCAAAAGGGTAAATTACTTTTGAATATATTGTTTTAACCCAAAAGATTTATAATTTATGTTTATAAATGACAAGACTGTGTTTTTAAAAAATACAAACTGTGGGGATTATTTATCAACAGATCATTATTATATTTTACTTGTACTTTTTGGTAGTTCTGAGTGGTTACTTTATGAACACATATTTCTTGTAATAAAATGAAGTTGAAAATATGAATGTAATAAAACTGTGAATTCTTACAAAGTCAAATTACAGTCCAAGCAGAAAATAAGAGCAAACTAAACCTGAGCTTTGAAAAGTGAGTTCTTAATACAGAACCCAATCAGAATTTTGTACTAAAGCAAAACAAAAGAACGACCTCAGTACTAATACATAGAAAAAGGTAGGAAGGAAATATAGGAAACCATTAGATTTAGTTATTGATCTGAGAATATATATAAACAGGAGTTTTTCTTCTTATGCCTTTCAGCATTTCTCAGACTTTTTTCAGGAACATATATACTTCATAACCAGAAAAACCTTATTCATAAAAGAAAAATGAAAAATAACATGATAGTTTGGATTAAATAACAAGTAATTTGGCTTTAATTTTCAGTTATATTTTTTAAATTATAATAGTACTTTATTCATTATCCCAAAGCTTATTAAAACAGCACTAACATAGTCATATAAAGCTAACTCCTAATATTAACACTAAAATATAATCATTTGCATTAGATTGTAGAATTAACTTTTTATAATTACTAAGAAGCAAGTGTGTAAAAGACCTAATGTTTTATTACTCTACCTTACCTAGAGTACAATTTCAAATAACAATTTGACAAATTATCAACTGACATAATGTTTTTTGGCTTTAAGATGGATATTCATTATTTTAATTGCTTGGAGTATCATAGGAATTAACATTTATTTTTAACATTAAATCACTTGTTAGCAATGGAATAATGTCTCTGGATATAACTGCACAGAGGAGGCATAAAATAATGCCTCAAGTTATTTACTTTTAAATAACTTAACTGCAAAATTAAATAAGAATTGAGTTAAATGTAATCAACATATGGATATAAATTTAAAAAGACAGTGATTAAGCAAATTTTCCTATCTTTACTACATGTCAAAAGGTATTTAGAAGAACGTTATACCACACTGACCTAAGAAGAAAACTTTTCCTTTCCCCTTGATCTTAAAATTTTCTTCAAACGATTATTCTCCATTGAGAGCACTCTTAATTTCTTACTAATAGAGAAATTCTTTGGAATCCTCTATCATTTCTGTGCTGGAGAAACAGAAATTGCAGAATCGGAAAGGTGTAAATTGTTTTCTAGCGGAGAGAGAAAGAATTTTAGTCGTGATGGGGAATGCTGTATATTAGTTTTGGCTGTGAATTTAAATTTCTGTTTAAATAAAGGCCCATAGCCTGCCAAAAGAAGTCATTCTTTCTTGCATCTTTTTTTAATCTTTCGTGAAACGGCCTTGTTGACAACTCAGATTTTAAAATGAATCCAAATTAAGGAACAAAGCCTCCCAAATTTTAGTTTGGAGCAAACCAACTACCATAATTAATTTTCTGAAAACTGTAAAATGTTACCCAGTATAAATGCGCGGATAGTATGTTATAAAACTTAGGTTCCTGAAGATCGTGTTCATCCTTTCATTTTCCAGTTATTTGTCACTTGACATCTTATTTCATAAATCGTGAAAAGGTACGTCTATGTTCAGTTCGACTTAAAACAGAGGGAACATTTTTGTAAAAAAAAAAAAAAAAATCAAATAAATCACAGGAAGAATTCTCTTATTAAAAAAATGTCAACCGAGTATTCCCGGGGCAACAATTTTAACACTTGCATCATTCACAAGCAATTCATAAATGCTTGGCCCGAAAGAATTTTTCCATCCTTTCTCTGCTTCAGAGCAACTCGACTCTCCCTAGCTCTGCTAGTGGAAAATTAGGAAGACAGGGAATTCATGGTAAAGGAAAAAATGAATTCTAGTGAAGGAATAATTTTTATTGCACAAAAATTTTCCTTCACACACGGCCAGCCAGGAGCAGTGGCCCTTACACAGATTAACAGGAAATTAATTTGGGGGCGGATAGATTGGTAATCTCTACTTATTTCATGATACAACTCTTAACGACTTGTAAGAATCAACGAAAAAACACATTTAGAAACAGAATTATCTTAAAAGGGCGAATTTTTTCAGAAAGCCATGTATTTTCTTCAGGCCCTTCGCTCAATCCGGCTAGGCGGGCTGGGAACCACCCCCGACCCGCCCTTACACCCGGGAGACTTGCGAGATACGGAGTTCTCGAGTTACAACGCTGCTCTGGGCGCCCGCCCACTATTTATGCAAAATAAACCAGCCCTCTTTATTAATCCAGCCAATGACCAAACGGTATCCCGCCCAGCGGGAGGTGGGGCTGGGGAAGGAACCACGTAGCAAACCTGGCTCCTCGCGCCTCGGCTCGCTCCGCCTCTTCCTCGTGCCCTCCCTCCTCCCCACACCTCCCTCAACCAGGCCCCGCCCACCCAGCTGGCTCGGTACGCCCCGGGAAGAGGCGGGGAACTGGGCGGAGCGGGGGACCCTCGCGGGTTGTCATTTACATGCAGCCACACTATTGGCTTAGGCTGGCTGCGAACGGAGAAATTAGGGGCGGGGAGGTTGTCAAAGTGAGCTTCACTGATTGGCTTTAGCCGTCCGATGACTTAAAGAAGGCAGTTTAAGCAAATGAGAGCGCAGTGCGAACGAGCCTCCTCCGTCTCGCCCCGCCTCTGTGTGAGCGACCCAGTGAAAGATGAGCCCGTGGGGCACATTCCCTAGTGGATTTAAATGACAGATCTAGAAATGGAGCGGTTTAAATATTTATGAAGAGGCGGGGAGGTGTACAGTGTCTCCCGGAAACGCTTCTGATTGGCTGGTGTTTTCAAGCAAGTGTTAGCTGTATGAAATGTGAGTATCCCCAGATAAATTCAATGATTATGTTTCCTGCTTCGATTTTTCTTCTTCCAAAAGCGCCACACCACATACATCTATTTATTTTCTCAGTAATTGTTTGCATGTGTGGTCTTAGGGGCCCAGCTTTGTCACATTTTCACTCCCAATATATTTATTTGTAACTCGTCTTATTTTCATCAGTTTTTAAAACGCAAAGATCTGGGACAGATGGAAACAATTAGAACCTCCGCTCTGCTGATGTGTATAATCTTATTAGTTTAATGGGTCACAGGGCGCAGGACCTATTTCCTATGGATCAAAGTGAAAACAAACACGGTTAATATCCCATTTTGTTTTAGAAGCACATCGGATCGGGTTCCCTCTCTGGGCCATGGTAATGACAATATTAAGAGCGCTTGGGTTGCCTTGAAGTTAGAGGGAAAATTGAGTCATGAAACATTGTGGTTTAAAAATACATTAATATTAACGCCAGGTAGCCGGTTGCCAGGTCCCTGAGCTCTCTTGAGTTTATCACAATAGCATGGCTTTTTAAAGGATTTCAGTAATGCTCGTTTTGATCTTTGTCCTTAAAGTAAGTGAGACATCGTGTCTATTTTGTTGTTAATTATACCCAGCTTCTCAGGTTTCCACTATTGAGGCTCAATGCAAAACGTCGGAGCCCTCGGTGTGATTTTCAACTACGGCTTCTTAATGATTTTTTTTTTTCTACTTCATCTGTGGATGGCAGTGACAGACTCTTTTCAGAATTTAATTTAAAAAAAAAAGTTAAGGAGCCACAAGACCGCCATCCAAAATTCAGCATTTCATTTCAGGGAGTTCCTGACCGCCTAAGGCCAGTCCACAGACCCCTAAATTTCTGTGGACTTCCATACCAGAGCCCACACCTTAACGAAATGTTTTTCATATTTTGAATTGTGTTTGGTTATGTCATCCCGAGGCCAAAATAAAATCTTCTAAGCACCTACGGGCTTGGACCAGAGCCTCTCTCTTCGTGGAAAAGACCCTCTTTGGAAACCTCCCGCAGCAACATCTCACCCCAATAAATTAAATGCAGCCCGCAGTGTGGTCCATTACCCTGGAGTGTGAGGTGACGGCCCCTGTCAAAGGTGGCCGGCCCAGTACAGCCCCTTAAATATTCCTACAGATAATAAATATCTGTGCAAGGAGCGGATGTAAAAGTTTCCTATTCGTTTGGAAAGCTCGGTATTACAACAATGAATAAACATTGCAGACTTGATGAATGCCCCCTAGTCCTTCCACAGAGGAGGCGGTGAGAGAACAAGATCTTAAAAATTTTTCACCCTGGGCCTGGAGGCCGGGTGCAAGGCTTGCGGTGCTGCGGGCACCCGTTTTCCTTGGCATGCTCCTCCGCAGGGCCTCTAGGAATGTAAATATCTCGAGTTGAGACAGGCCTGGGCCCCGGAAAGAGCAGGCAGTGGTTATACAAATTCATTTTAACCCCGAAGCTGTCCAAAGCATTTGCTTTCACTTGGTTTCCTGGGGTTGGAAGTGATAAAAGAGAAAATCATGTACTTGTCCTTGTGGGTTGGGAAACTGGGTCACTGAATCCTGGGCTGGTTCTCACAGCTTCCTGGCAGAGTTCACACACGCACTCACGCTGCGCCAGCTCTGTACCGCAGGACTGCGGGCGCTCCCTTCCCTGCACTCCTCCTTCGGTTCAGAAACCAAAGTGGAAACGCGTGGATCAAATTGCAGGGAATTCTGACATCTGGGACAGAAGTGGCTCTTCTGCCGGTGTCAGTGGCGGTTCCTCCGAAATCCTCATTGCTTTCTTTTAATTTGCCTTTGAATTTTATGATTTTTGCTTCGATGCAACACATAGTGTTTTTTTCTGCGTTATTTAACTCTCAAGGTCCTCTGAGAGACTTTTTAAAATCAATAGCATAACTTCATTTTGGGAAAGGGATTATTTCCCCCTCAGAAATGGGGGAAAATAATCAAATCCCCAGTCAATTATCTCTTGAAATTTAACTCAGCTTTTACTGGTCTATCATATTTAAACAGTTAAAAACATGTCCATCACTGATCAACTTTAGAGTTATTTTTGTTTAAAAAAATGGAAATATAACCCTGGTAGGTGTGTATCTTACTATGGACAGACCATGTTAATCCCTTTTCTACGGAAAAAAGAACATCGGCGTGTGTGAATCTAATTATTCATCTAGGCTAACAAATTCTACAAGGCTTGACCTTTCTCTCTCTGCCTCTCTTTCTCTCTCCCTTTTTCTTTCTTTCCTTTTGTTTTTGTGCTTCTTTGTATCTAATATGCAGGAGCATTAATAACGTCTCCTCTCCCTCATCTTCCCGTGTGTGGAGGGACCTGACTCATGTCTAACAATAGACATTCCTTTTTATTGTATATTTTTTCTTTTATTTTTCTTGACCAACAGTTCCCTTCAGTTATTTATTTTAGCCAGGTGGGCCCAAGCTATATACTCTGTGTAAATCAGAACGGTGGTCGGTTCTGCGACAGGCAGTGGCTTCCTGCGCTGACTCTGATGCGAACCTCCCGGGCGAGCCAAGGCGGAAACTGTCATTCCTGGAGGAAAGCAATCACCGCCTGGGAAGAATCTGGGAAACTCCAGCATTCCTATGAGCTGCGGCCCACTAAGCGCCCGTGACTGCAGTGATCACTGTGTCTTAGATTTTTGACAATGTTGTTTTGTTTTAAAACATTATCGTTGCTGCTGAGAAACGTGGGCCCTCTGATGAAGACCTGCCTGGCCTTCCCTAGCCATTTCACTCCCTGGCCTCCTCCAGGATGGCATTCATTTAGGGAGGGTCAGACTTCATCTAGGTGACATTTCCCCTGGCCTATCAGTCAAGTTGGTCCACAAATTCACCAAATTGGTGCTTGGTCTATACCTAGGGCTTTCTGCACGGGAAGGCCATTAGAAAGTCCCACGACTTGACTTTCACGCCACATCACTACGGCCACAAACAGGAACCCTCGGGACTGGAGGCGGATCCTCCACAAGACCCCGGCCCGCCCCACCCTCCGCTCAGTGCGCCTGGTGGGGCCGTACCACTTCCGCGCCGTGCAGCCTGGAGTTATAGGCCCGACCCAGGCAAGATCAGAGACTGCCGGGCCCGCCCGGTTTACTGGGGGCTCTGCTACCGGAAGTCATTTGACAAATCTCAGGCAGGCCTTTCTAATCTTTACTGCTCGGCAGAGCTTTGCAAATCTCTAAACACACTGTAACCTTCTTCAAACAGCACGCCAGACACATTTGGAGGTTTTTTTTTTTTTTAAGGTCGGGCGGAATGGAAACTGCATCTGCACGGGACCTCTCCAGAGTCTGGCCCGCGCCAGTCTCAGCACCTTTCCTAGACCCTTCCCCACGCCCCGCGTTCCCTGCACACGGATTCTAGCGCTTCCGTGCGCCCACCCAGCCCCTGGAGCCCTCCTGCCCCGGGAGGCCTCAGACGGTCGCGGACTGGAAACTCACCCTGCGCCCCTGCAGCGGGCTATGGGGAGAGAACCTTGGGGAACAAGCAGGACCGGCAAGGGTGGACCGAGTGATTTATGACCCTGATCAAACTTTTTAGGAAGCAGAAATTAACCCGAGGGGGATTAGGCCTGAGCTTTGAAGTTCACGTTTTTTTTTTTTTTTCCTTCAGCAAACGGTTCTTGGTTTCTTCTACCCCTCTCCTCCTCCTTCGGTTTCTCGTCACCCCACTTTATCCTTCAGCAACCTCTCCTGCGTTGATTTTCTTAATTTCAAATAAAAATATCTGGACACCAGAGACTGAAGTTCCTGACTGTGACCTATTGAACAGAGGCATCATACTCCCTACATCCGTCTTCTTGGAAGTGTGTTTTACGTTTGAAAGTGCGATTTCGGTTTGGAGGTCGAGAGCAGAAAATTTGTATCCTTTCTTTTCTTTGGCTGTTTCCTACTTCCTGTCCAATACCCACACTTATTCCGCCCTCGGAGACTGGCCCTCCCCGGCAGAGCAGAAGCTCCCTAGGGTGGAGTAACTCTGCAGGCGAGAGCTAACTTTTCGGCGCAACCACCAGATGCCGGGGGTTTGTGAATTTCACCCCTAGTTGGCCAGAAAACTCAAATCCAAACATGAAAGTCTTCTCTGGCCGCTCTGTACTCTTACCTTGGCCCTCTTTATTTCTATATCCCCCTCCTCCCCATGTAGGTCGCTAAAGGGAATCTGTCTCCCGCGGTTCTTTCCCTAAGGCGCCTGCTGAAAAGGCAATTTCCTTAGGGGTGTGGTTGGGGAGAGAGGAAAACAGAAACCAGGATTGTTTGGGGTCTTGAAACCATCCAAGTTTTATTGCATCCGCTACAAAGTCAACTAACTCTTAATGAGCATCCAAGCGGAAAAAGGCCGAGGTTTACTCCGTGTTAAGGCGGGGAGTGAAGGTAGGAGTGATGGGAGTTTATTTCCTTCTGGTACAACCAAAGGTTGCAACACCTTCCCGAGGGGCGCTTCTCAACGCCAAGAGTACGGACGCGAAAGTCAGAAGGCATCAGGTTGCAGCTCCCTGAATGATCCAAGATCACTCGGCCACGAAGACCTTCGAAGTTGGCCCTGTCTACAGCTTGTAATGAAAAGGATAATGTGTCTTGTAATAAAAAACAGGACCCACACAAAAACAAACCCAGCGTCCAACCGCCTTCTACCTCGCCACACTCTAATAAGGGCCAGTGACAAATAGTGCCATCCAGTTCCACCCCAAAAGGAGGAAGTAGTAGATCTTCCTTTTAATAACTTCCCAAAGTGTTACAAATAATAAAAAGGACGCAT
The DNA here is from genome assembly GCF_001604975.1 of Cebus imitator. Classification (NCBI taxonomy): domain Eukaryota; kingdom Metazoa; phylum Chordata; class Mammalia; order Primates; family Cebidae; genus Cebus; species Cebus imitator. Next base: position 10,130,124 of record NW_016107360.1, on the reverse strand, counting down.
AAATCATCGCGGGGGCTGCTGAACGCGGACGACAGAAGGATTTACTCCTCTGTAACCTTGGCTTCTAACCGCGCTCTCATTGGCTACTTCCTTGTGGCCCGCCCCTGAATCCGCTTTCTTATTGGCACATCGGGGGGTTGACGTAAGACTAGGCGTAGGGTCGTTGGGGGGGGGGGCTGGAGTCCTCCAGCGCGCATGCGCCCTATGGTGCGCTTGTATGATTGACAGCAGGGAGAGGTGTTCTTACGCGCGCGTGCGCGCGC
>NW_016107360.1:10079012-10129806 GCF_001604975.1 Cebus imitator | reverse complement strand
GTGTGTGTGTGTGTGTGTGTGTGTGTGTGTGTGTGTGTGTGTGTGAGAGAGAGAGAGAGAGAGAGAGTTTGTCGCGGCGTTGGGGGAGCGAAGGCAGTGGTGGCGGGGCGACGGTGACGGTGGTGGCTGTGAGTGCTGGAGCTGAGGCCGCTCCTGTCAGCGCCGTGAGGCGTAGTTCTTGCGGGCGTTTTCCGCTGAGTGAGAGGAGCTGGTGGTCACAGACCGCGCTCTCACTCACGCTGGAGTCAGTCTGAAGGGATTTTTTTACTGAGGGGGTTTTCTAGCAACTGGCTAACTGGAGAGGAAGTAGAGAGAAGTAGAAAACATGCTTTACTTTTCCTGAAGAAGATACTTGAGCCCCTCAAGAAGAGATTTAATTTGAGCGCTATGTTGATTTGTGCATTCCTTGTAAAGCACGCACGAAATCCGCCTCGCATCCCAGCCGTGCCATAGTCTGCAGCACACACCTCTCTCCCACCTCCTCTCAGCACTCTCTTAGCATTGTTCGGTTCCCCTGTAGGCACAGGTACACATATATCAGACTTTTGTAATCATGCAGACCAGGGACGAACTTACAAAGACACCCGGCACACTGTGACAATCCTTAACTGGAAGAAAAAAAAAAAAAAAAAAAAAAAAAAAAAAAAGAGAAAGCAAAGAGAGAAGAAGAGCAAGAAAAAAGAAAAGGAAAGAAAACTAGAACGATGCAGCAATCAGTAAACCTATAGTGGCAAAGGTAAATAAAATGCCGAAGGAAAAAATCCGTTAAATGGAAAGTTTGAAAATAACTTCCTAAGTCGGTTAATGCCGTGGAAATAATTCCAGTTTAAATCAGTGCTAGTGAACGCCTAGTACAAAATTCTTCAGAGGCGAGGGCTGGCTTAGTGCAGAGGAGAAACACCGCTGATTGCCCTGCTGCATCCAAATTCTCGTTTCAGACAAGTTCAGCGGCGTAATGGAGATGGGCAAAAGGCTGGAGAGTGCTTTCCTATTATAAGCTGTTAACTCGTTGGTTTCTACTCACACATATTTTAGGGAAATAATAAACATAGCTCTGCACATATTTTAAATTACAGTGGTTCTAGAATAATTTTGTAGCTGACAAATCAGAGCTTCGGTTTTACGAATTCTGAATTTTAAAACTGGCAGTGACTTCTCCGGCCCTGAGGTTTTCTTCTTTGTTTTTTTATTTTGGGGTGTGTGGGTATGTGTAAGATGAGAAATGTGCAAACACAAGAATTACAGGCACTACTATCCTGTCTGGGAGTGCACGATAAATAAATAAAAAGGGCAAAGTGACATATACACGATTATTAAAAGCAAAATAACGTTCTTTTAAATCACCCTTTGGTGTATTTTTTTAAAATCTTATGATGTAGCACTTTCAGCATGATCAAGTATTGAAAGCAGTGTTTTTACGATACCACGGTAATTTTATTTAGAAGCCCCATGTTCACTTTTGGTTTTAAAACGGTCATTTATGACATAAACTTATTAGCATTCATATTTTTGTGTTTTATTATTCTTTGACTACTTATTGAAACAGCAAACATTACAAAAATTAGTAAACAAATCTTAGATAGTTGCTTATTTTTATTTAATTGAATGTCCTTATTTTATTAGGTAAATATACATTTAAATTTATTTTAAAACAATGAGGAAAATAATACTTTTCTTTAGCTCTGCTAAAGCAAAGTGATTTTTTATTTTTCTCCGTCCGATTCCTTCTCTTCCAGCTGCCACAGCCGACTGACAAGCTACCGGCGGCCTGCGGAGTTGTATGCAAATTTTGGATGATTGACACCTACAGTAGAAACCAATCACGCCAAAGTAGAATGCTGATTGGTTGACAACAATTTGACGTAAACATTGACGTTTTAAAAACCTGACACCCAATCCAAGCGATTCATGCAAATAAAGGAAAGGAATCATATTACCAGCGGCCAGAGAGACTTGAGTACGACCCCACGTGTTCAGTGGTGGATATTGCACAGATGTCTGCAAGGTCTAAATAAACGCTGCATAATGTTCAACTCTATTGCTTGCCTTGGCCTTTCCCAAACTTGTCACTGGAATATAAATTATCCTTTTTTAAAAAATAAAAAAATAAGAATTATGTAGTGCACATATATGATGGTTCACCTAGAAATCCAAATAGACTTCCAACGTACAGAATTTCCTTGTTTCCCGCCAACAGAGGGAATGGCTTTCTTTAAATTAATCCTCAGTGAAGGAGGCTGTTTTCCTTTAGATTTCAAAGGGACGAGATTTACAGAGCCCTTCCCTGGAGAAACCCGCTCTAGGCACAGATGGTCAGTAAATTTAGCTTATTCAGCGAAGTTCCACATGGCACCGCCAGATGGCATAAGGATCCTCTTCTCGCCATCTCCACCCCCACCTTGTACCCTGTAAGTAATTTAGAAAAGCTGAAAACCAAACACTTTTATATTTTATAACCAAATGAAGTGAGAACATACTGGCACTGTTAAGGAGCCACATATTACAAAAATAAGCTTTGTTGGTTGTTGCTTTAATGTGAAACTTCCTCTGGAGATTTTGCCTAGGAAAGTTTGCAAGTAAAATACTCATCCAGTGAAAGTGTTAGCAAAAATATTTCCTTAAGCGAAGTGCGCACCTTAAGCACTCCTTAAAAAGATAAGGGTAAGGGGCCGCTGCGTTTCTGAGCGTCTTGTTTGCCCTGCAGGCGAACTTCTTAGGAATTAAACCGAAATCGAGGGGGATACCGTTTCCCAGCGAGCGTTCTTACTGAGAAGAGAGCCTGGCCGGAGCCACAGGGCTGAGGTTGCATCTCTGCTTTCCGATCGAGTTGCTGTTAGAGCAGCGCTGCTTTTTAGGAATTCATTTTGGGGTCCCTATGATAGACAGGCAAGACTTTCCACTCACAAGTCACTGCAGTAGGGGGCAGCATCTTTGTTTTGTCAACCTCAGTGGGGGATTTGAGAGTCGAACCCTGGAAAGCGGAGACCTCCACTTCTCATTTGCCTTTCCTTTTATATCTGCTTTTCTGTTTGGGTTTATCAGGAAGAGAAGAAGAGTTCGTGCTGTCCCCACATCAAGGCCAGAATAAGAACTTATGGTGTTTGCAGAGGTGAGAAGGGAGGAAAGAAGAAAATACTGTACTCAAGTGATAAGTTTTACAGCTTTACACGCACATTTTTACATTTTACAGGTCGACAGCCCTCTAGCTGGGAAACTTCATGATTTCTTCGCCCATTTATACAAACAGAATAATTACACCCTCACTTTCGATTAACTCTACCCTATAATTATGCATTTTAAAATTACATTCAGCCTTTAAAAATAAGTCTACTTTAAAACATCTTTCAGAATATAGTCATTAAGCCCTCATTTTACAAGAAGGCGGATTTGTTGGGTCTGTTGCTTTGTGCTCTGTCGGTGGACTTTTGTTTAGTCAGAAACTAATGATTAGTGTGTAGACGTTTAGGGTGTAGACGTTTACTTATCATATCTTCCTCTGACATCCTAACTGTGGGGGAATTTTCTAGCCCAGCGCTAGATCCCTAGTGTCTGCAGGGCAAGAATCTGCACATTTTCACCAGCCCTAGTTTCCCTTGACCAACTTCGCAGGCTGTAGGAAAACTCATCCTGCCCAGTCATATCTAAGCAAAAAAAGCGGTAACACTTTTTAGTTTAGAAGCAACACTTCGGATTCTTTAGTTCAAGTTGAAACCATGCGTTTCTTATTTTATTTCACTATCTGCACATTTTTTTCCTCTCGAAAAATATCAGAGGGCATCAATAGCAAAAGTAGAGCAAGAATTGCTAGAAGTAAAGCAAGAATTTTAGGGGGAGCTTATTTCCCTTAGGTGGTAAGAAGGGAGAGCAGAGGGAATGCGCTTTTTAAAAGAAAACCCAAAGTTTCAAAGCACAATCTTGCTCTCGTTTGTCTTCTGCCCTGAAGAAAACGGGGCAGAAAGTGTTGAAACAAATGGAGATGGGGCCTGTAGGCTGTCCAGGCGTGGCCTAGGGCTCGGGAGCTAGCAGCTCCCCTCCTGAGTCTCCACTTCTAAGTTTCTTTTGCATCCCCCCGCCACTACCCCGAGTAAAGGCTGGCCCAAGGTGGGAATGAGGCGCACCCCAGCGCGTGGGGAGGACTGCGCTGGGGCGCGGAGCGCGCCGGATGCAAAGGCCCGGGCACCTGGCGGCAGGCACGCTGGGCAGCGGTCCCGGGGCGAGGGACGCCGCGGTCCCCACCTCTCCCAAAAACCCACTCCTGGGCGAAAACGTGGGCAGAAGGCGGGAAACGCTGCTGCCGGCGCTCGGAGCAAAATTCCAGCAGTCGCGGGAAGTTGAGGCTGGGCGCCCTCGTCCCCACCCCCGCACCCAGTCTCCGCTCCCCTTTCAGGGCCTCTTCCCGGCTGAGTCCTGGGAGTGCGTCCGGCCGGCTGTAAATCAGCCTTTCTCCACTCCCGGGGGGCCGCCCTCCCGAGCCGGGGCGGGGGCGCGGGGGAAGCGGGGGCCGGGCCAGTGGCCACCCTAGGCCGGCGGCCGCAGCTGGATCGGCCGCCTCCAGCAAGGCGGCGGGGGTTAAACGCCGTGAATCCATCAATCAAGAGCACCGCCGCCCTCCCCAAACACGGAGTACCGCCCGCGAGGCCTGCTTTTTGTCTCGGCCGCCCGCCTGCCCCGGGCCTGGGAAGCAGGGTCGGGCCGCTCCAGGGTCCGGGGGCCGCGGCGCGTTCTCACGAGGGTCGTGGTAGCCTGAAGGCTGCTCCACCCAGTCCCACCCAGTTAGGGGTTAGTTGGGGCCAGGAACACAAATCTCCTATTATTTGATCACTCCTTTGCGTCTTCCAACAGAATAAGGCCAACTCATCACTCTTTCCGGGCCGCGTGGACCCCCAAACCCTGTCATCTCCCAAAAGCAGCGTGACCAGGGGTGGGGAGATTAGCCATAAGCAACCAGATGATGCGACTGGGCAAGTCCTATCATTTCTCTGTGCCTTAGTCTCTGGTTTGTAGAAAGAGGGGGCTGTTTCAGGATGTCTGCATTTTTTTGTACAGCTCTAATACTCTTTTGTTTTAAATGGAGAAGCCTGAACTCTTTTTTGCCGGATAAATGTCCCAAGTTCCCTTTTCCTCCACGTTTATTTCGTTCCTCCTGTCCTCTCCCTGCCCACCCCCGAGTGCGCCCCACTGTGTCCCAGAGAGCAGCTCCAGCCCTCAGGGCAGGACACCTGAGCCTCTGAGCTCAGCCCTGGCCGCGTTAGTCTGGGAGAAGCCACCAGGGGGCGACAGAGCCCAAGGATAGAGGAGTAAGGCTCCACAAGGAGTTTGGCAGGCAAACAACAAGTTTGCCAAATTCGGTGTGAATTCCTTTTTCCAGTTTGTGTTATTTGCAAATGGCGCAGAGTGAGTTCAAGATCCCTCATTTGATCATTAGCGCTAAGGTAGATGGATGTAGCCCGGGGTTCATAAAGAATGAGGCACAAAAGCACTAATGAGGACCGGGCTGGCACACCCCCAAACCTAGTGGCAGAGCAAAATGCGGGGAACGTGCACGAGGCTCATTTGAAGTGCACAACTTTGGTTCTGAGGCCATGCACACAGCGGATTCTCAGGCCCTGGGAGAAAGCAAGGGCCGAAAGGCATGGAAACAGTGGGCTGCGGGCTGATGTGTCTTTTCCCAAGTTTTGCAAATATCAGGTTCGTTTTGCGATGGTGAAGTGGGAGGTAGCCCGGTAGGTGGGAGAATGCAGAGGAAATCAGTTAAGAGAGAGATTCTCCTGATAGGAAAAGGAAGGTGGCAAAGGTTTAGGTTAGACAACCCCAGCTCTTCGTGCAGCAGCCACCTTTGCCCGTCCTGGAAAGTTTCTGTCTGCGTGTGGAGCAGAGCCGCATCCCGGCCGCTGTCTCTGAGGACAGTGTCGGATTGTTCTTTCATTTGTTTCCTGCGAATGGTTTACAATATGGATTAGCTGGGCCCCAGAGGAAACTGGGGTTTGTTCACTGCAAACAGCCAAAAGATCTTCAAGAGAGAACGTGTTAGGCTGAAATATCATCTTTTCCCATATGTGCAAGGCTCTTGGCTTGTGTTTGCTTTCAAAATCCATAAATGTTTTTATTAAACTATATCTTTCTTGTGGCCCCTGAGCACATAAAATACTTGCAGCGTCTGTAAACGCTTCCATTTTGGTTCTCCTTTAGGAAAACTTTGTAACTCCGCAGTAAATATTTGCTCGGGGGTGAACCTTGGCAAGCGATAAACTCCAAAATCTGGTTTCACTGTACGTGTTTGTGTGCACATGTGTATGTTTTAACAGTATGTATATATTGGAAAATTTGCGGGAGAGCTTGGTATTTTTAGCTCTTTGCTGTGCCACAGGGAGGTATAATGGCTGTAATTACTTGGATAACATTTTAAAATTAACCAAATTCTCTTTCAAATTCGATTCTTCCTTGTGTGCTGCCAGCCCTTCCCCTCAAACCATGTCAATTAAACATTCTTACAATGTCACCCTTTATAATACCCTTTAGTGTAGTGATTCTGGGGGTATATTTTAAAGTGATGAAGTGCTGTTTTGCTTCCTAAATTGTCTAAATAATAAGAATGTAAAAATTAACAAATTATGATCTTTATTGTTCTTTTATATTTATAGTTTCATTTCCTCTAATGCTTTAATCTGTAAGCCAAAAAATTTCAGAGAGATAAATGGAGACAGCTCAGTAGTATGGCAGGCAGAGTCAGGATTTTGGATTATCATCCCTGAAGAAAAACTTGAAGTTATTCCTCTGTGATGAAAAGGACTTTATTTTTATGAAGAAATGGAATCTGCTGAGGTTGAATAAATTAGAGAACTGTATGGAAGATTATTAAAATATGAAAACTCCTAGCATTGGGCTGTGTGTTAGTCATCTTTAAGAGAATAATCGGGACTTATTAACTCACTTTGACCTGATGAGTCTTGACATAATAACTGTGGCATTTGTGGTGTCCCTGGTATTTAAAAAATCACCCTCCTTCCCTGCTGCATTACAAAAATATGTCCTCTTCCTCTCATGTTGATTATAAGGGTTTTATTTATTCTAATGACTGCTGTAGAGAATGCAGCTCTGAGCAGGGAGAAACAAGAAACCTTGTACATGTTTGCTGTGGGGTGGGCTGGCCACAAAAGTTGAGTAGCCTTTGACCAGGTAGCCAAATGCACACTTCACCTTCCAGTGAAAACATCATCCCCAACAAACATCATGTGGGCCTGACTCACTCTCTGGAGAATCTGCTTCTCAGAGTTTGGTTTGGCAGTTCAGGCAGATATAATCCTTCCTTTCATTTTCCCTTGCCCTTTTGAAGAGCAATAATTTTCAGTCCCCTCAGACCAAGGGCACTTTGAGAGCTGGCCTACAGCTACATGGAGGAAGTTTCTTTGGCACGGTCTTTTGGGAGCTGTGAATATTTGAGGCAGTCTCTAATGGGGACTGTGTCCTTTGAATGAAGTGTTACACAGATGTGTGAGTGAATCCATGGGAACAGAGGCAGATGTGAGGGAGTTAGAGAATTCTGAGCTCTGTGGGCTGTATCCGTCTGAAGAAAGGCAAGATGATTGTTAGGTGCAGCCTGTAAGAGCTGTTGCTCGAACTGGCCTCAATTCGTCTGCGCTTGGAAATAACTGAAATCATCTGACCACTGAAAGTGTAATACAACTTGGAAGAGGGGCAGGAGAATACATTTTATTGGGGGCCATAGATCTGGGTTAGGCGAGCGATCTTTGCGTATTCAGATCTTGCGTCTTTCTGAAAGATGATAGATGGATAACCGAAGCACACTTCTGCAGAATTTTTTTCTGAAGCATTTCAATCCAAAAGAGCTCTAATGTGAGCTATGTAGTTCATTTTACATATTCTAGAGTCCACATTTAAAAACAAAAAGAAATAGGTGAAATTATTTTAATAGTATCTTTCTTTTTAATGCAGTATCTCAAAAATATCACTTCAACATGTAATCAGTATGAAGTTATTATTGAGATATTTTACGTGTTTTCCCCCCTTCCCATATAATCAATAGTGGTGTGTATTTCATTCTCAGAGCTCATCTCAGTTTGGAACAGCCATGTTTTGAGTGCTTACTAGTCGCAGCAGCCAGTGGCTGCTGCACTGGAGAGTACCAGTTCCAGATGGTCCAGGTGCACATACAAAGTAACTAACAGATTTTCTCCCACATTTCCAATGAAGGTCTATGAAATTTTAAGTATTAGAGGAAAGATTGAAGAAAATATGTTCTAAAACAGGTGTATATTTTGAACAGTGCCATTTTATCTCTGAGGCTTCAAGCCTATGATTAAGGAATATGTGACCTTTGAAATATGGCTTTTAGAGATTTTATTCTATTTAAAAATATATTTTAATTATAAAAATGAATCTATACTTATTATAGAACACTTAATACAAGGTACAGAAGATAACAAAAATCATCTAGAATCCCACAACCTATAGATAATCACCTTTTGAAGTTTTGGGGTATTTCTGTCCGCATATGCAGATCGGTGTCATAGTTGTCATTAGACTGCAAATGCCCTTGTATATCTTGCTTTTATTCACTTAATGTTAAATCACAAGCATCTGTATTTATTGTTAAAAGCTCCTTATAAGAATAATTTTGAGCCTCTGGGTGGTACGTCATATGACTGAGCCATGGTTCATGGAAATCAGTGACTTTCGGTAGGGTGGGTGTTGCAATAAGCTCACTAAATGTGTCAAGAACAAAAAGTTATTTTATGGAAAAGTCACCCTACAGTGTGACCATCCTCTTCCCTCATATTGGCGGCCTTCCTTCCATGGTTGTAGGCAACTCTGGGCAACCAGGTCCCCTTCTACTCTTAAGCTCATTTTTTCAAGAAAATCACTTAGAAAAGAATCTCCGTTTTCCCTACCCAATCCATTCAGATTACCACAGTGACACAATTGGATTATGACCTAAGGGTAAAAAGCAACTTTTCTAAAGATATTTTGAATGGAAAACAAGAGCATTTTAAAGGTCCTCATGTAGCAGTTTATTTCTCTTGTTAAATTCATATCCCCTAAGATATCATACACATCACCCACTAGGTATAGGTACTGGACCACCCTTCGTTAAATCATAGTTGGATTTATTTTCGCTTCCCTTTTTGGCCCTCTTTCCCACCATTTGTCATTTTCACAGGCTTTAGTGACATAAATCTTGTGGAATGTTGGCTATGCACATATCATGAAGGATTCAACCTCTCCCATTTCAGGCTGGTTGGCCAATATAAGCAACTGAGGGTGGCAGAGATCGGGGACAGATAAGACAGGGACAAGAAGGGGTAGAGGGACTCTGGAAAGAATACAGACGTACAAAAATGACATCTTTAAGGTTGAGGGCGATGGCAATTGACTGATGATTACCAGGTAACAATGGAGTCCATTGGAAGCTGCACAACCGTGAACTGTTATGATTATTCTTCCCCATCTATATGGAAAGGTTTGGTTTGCTTCTCTGCACACAATCCTGATTCAGTGTGGTGCCTGCATATTGTAGATGTCTTATCCAGGAATCCAGAGACCTGGCCCTGAAGGAAAAGCTGAGATCAGAGTATTTCTGCAACAGGGCTAGTTTCTTGCAAACTTGTCTTCCCAAAGCTTGGAGTCCAGCTGGCCTGGAGGGAGGCAATCTCTCTGACAACCTGCTCTTTGGCCTTATATCTCTGTCACAAAAGAGCCATTTTTCCTGACTTGAAGAATTTGATGGCACATGAGTGCTGGGGGGATTTTATGAAGCTGGTAAATATGAATGCAAGTTTACTTAAAACCAGTGGCTCTTCTCACTGTCGATGCTGTGGAGTTTATGCCTTTTTCTCTCAAGCTCTCTTTGGCCCAAGCAATTCAGGGCAGGGAGATTGAAGGGTATTTTGTTTCTCATGTGGGCAGTCTGAAAAATAGTGGACCTTTTAACATTGCACTGACAGACAGTCTCAGGGCTAACATAATTGATGTATTCATAGGAGCTTAAGCAAAATAGCTTTCCAAAAGGGAGAAAAACTTGTCTTTTCACCTAAGCACTGACCGATTTGTGGTTTGGATGCTTACACGAGATATTAAACAGACTCAATGGAAAAGGCTTGTTCGCCTCAAGTCTGACTTTCCCTCATCTTGTAATTTTTGGCCTTGAGTCAAAATTTTGTCCATTCCCCTGCACTCCTTGGGTTGAGGCCAGCGCCACGGGCTTGCACTCTCCATGGTGTTGACAGAGTGTTTTTCAGCTGTACCAGAGGCCACAGATTTTATGTCAGACTTCAAGATACACAGCTTGATAAACATGTCTGCCTCTGGCGATTGGCAGCATTCTTTCTGGAAAAGAAAACAAAAATTGTTTTACATAAATAAGGAAAGTGGTATGAATAGCATAGAATAACACAACTTGGAAGGTGTGCCTGAGGCCTGAACTTTTTTGCAGCATGTTTTGCTCTTCAGTTCAATTTATTTTTGAGTTCTTGCTTCACCCCACCAGCGTCTGATTACTTTCATCAGCCATATGTGTCTGATTGTGTAACAAATAAACAAATCAACAACTGATTTGTTTGGAAGGTTGGTTGGTGGTAAATAACTCCAGAATGGTGTTTGGAAAAAGTATTTTGGCTTTCTGTAGATATTTTATTTTATTTTTCATGTGGGATGAAATGGCTGATTATCATTAACTCTCTTGTTCGCTGGCTGGACACAGTGGCTCATGCCTGTAATCCCAGCACTTTGGGAGGCTGAGGTGGACGAATCACGAGGTCAGGAGTTTAAGACCAGCCTAGCTAACATGGTGAAACCCTGTCTCTACAAAAAATACAAAAAATTAGCCGGGAGTAGTGGCAGGTGCCTGTAATTCCACCTACTTGGGAGGCTGAGGCAAACAGAAATGCTTGAACCTGGGAGGCAGAGGTTGCAGTAAGCCGAGATCATGCCACTGTACTCCAGCCCTGGTGACAATGTGAGACTCTGTCTCAAAAAAAACCCCCAAAACCAAAAAAACAAAACAAAATAAGAAAACTAGAAACTGCATGATGCTACTTCTCTCTGATATTTTCTAGCTGAGTTTTTTTCCCATCACTTTTTTCTCTTGCCACGTGTCAGGTCACTAAATTGGGAAATCTTCCCATGTGGATGATACAAAACCCAACTCTGTGTTCTTGGAAATCTCATCTTTGTCGTGCTGCAGCCAGCTCAGTCCAGATTCCCACAATCAGAGGACTGGATAGCTTCTTCTGACAATTTCCTGCAATCAGAGGGGGTTCTTAGTTTGCTACCTGGATGTCAAAGTCGGCTATTGGAAAGGAAGAGAGAGGAACACATCCTGAGAGTCAGTGCCCTCTTTCTAAAAGCTGTTTTGCCATTGAGCAGACACCCTGGAAGCCTGAAGGGAAGGCTGACTTCTTCAGGTTGAACTTGCCTTTGGATGCTGAAATCAGTTTAGCAAGCCCATGTGGACCAGACGGTTCAGGGCTAGCCCCGGAACCTCTCCAGTGCAGCCTGCCGGCCAGATTGTACCACCTCACCAGGATGCCGGCTGCTCAAAGGCCAATGAGACTCTTGGTGCCTGCTCTTGGGAATTCCTCAGTGGCACTCAACATTAATTACCCCTCCCCCAGGCCCTTCTGCAAAGTCCAGTGCCATATCTCTGATGTCACTGCAGGACTATGATTAAACACCAGCTCCAGATCAGCCCAGTGACAGGGAGGGTCATCAGTAATGGATTTGAAAGTGGCTTCAAGGCCCAGGGTAATATGTTATTCATTACCAATGTCGGCCAAGGAGCTGCGAACCTGTCTGTTGGTTGGTAGCACTTCATGTGACACTTCCCCAGGGGCACTGCTAGAGAACGCAGTTTCTGTTTGATGAGTGGGGGGTGTGGTGTAAACATGTGATGCTAGTATCTTATCAGGTAGCAGAGCTGAGTAGAGATGAAATAGGTCAGCAGTCTTAAGCGACTTTAGAAAGCTGCCTCAGAAATAAAAATGGTTCATTCATAGACATAATAATTCATACATATGTATATATACACACATATATGCATGTGAATACACACATACATATGCATATTGTTTTTGATGTTTGGGGATGAGCTCTGAATTTAGGACATCTTGACAAGCTCTTCTGTGCACCTATTCTGTTTGCAGAGGGCAGGGTTCCTAACCTGGGGTGCATGCTTAATGGCCCATGGAGGGGCCTGGACAAGGTCCAGAGAACCTGGACAGAGAACCTCTGTGATCCTAAGTAAATTTTTGCATGGAGGGCTAAGTTACTTAACCTCTCCAGGCTTTTTTAGTCATCTATAAGATGGAGAGAATAATATCTGCAGCATTGGGTTAGGGTGAGGATTAAATGAGAAAATGCTTATAAAGCACTTAGCACAATCTGTGGCCCCAAAGTGCTCTCTCAATATTAGATGTTATTATTATAATTGTTGTTGTTAACAAGATATACCTTTGTGAATTTTAAGTGGACCTGGGAGCCACAGATTTTTAACCAGATTTGCAGGGGAAACTTTGAACCAAACAGGTTAGGAACTGCCATATTTGATAGCTAGAACCACTGGAGAATAAATCTTTTACAGAGTCAAACTCACTTTGTCAGAAATGGAAGATGAAGACATGTGATTTGTGAGGTTGACCAATCTGGGGAAATTCCTATAGTCCCCAGGAAGCTAGAAGACTCTGCCAAATTTTATGTCACTGCTGTTTTTCTTCTACCTTCTACATTAGTTGAAAAAAAATCTTTTCTCGGTCTCTCCACATTTTTTTCCTCTGAATAAAGCCTATGGCTTTGTACATAAACAAAGCCTGTTTTCCCATGTTTCATATTCTTTTGGCATTTGGGCTATTATTATAATAACAATACCCCGTCACCAGTCAGTCTCAGTTTATAATTATAATATAAAAATTTCAACTGAAAGCTGCAGCTTTCACGTGACATAAGTATACATAACTATTTCCGTCTTACAAATTTGTAAACTGATTTTTAATATATGCAAACTTTTAATATATGCACCAATTCAGAAACAGTTACTCTCAATTCAGCTTATGCCAAACCCACACGCCACAGAAAACATCACAAAAACTTCCTGCAGTCCAGTGGCCCCAGGAATCAATTTACCACAAACCCTGTTGGGGAGGAAGTGTCTTCCTCCTGTCATAAATCCTCAGACCCTGTAGATAGGACTGAATGGCTGAAACTACATGCCTGATAATCGCCATGATTTTTCACATAGCAGTGAAGAGCAATAGCTGTGAAAGTTACAGAACACCAAATTACATGTAGTAAAAATAGACAGTCAAGCCCGTCATCTAAAAATTAACTTAACTGCTTGAGGAAAGAGATGGCTATAAAATTAAATGGTGTAATTTCATGTATGGAAATGGCTGTCCTTTCTTATATTTAAAATTTACCTTAGGACATAATTACCTATGCACAAAGCCAGTTTTTAAATGGGAAACATTCCTCCAGCAGGATGTTCTTTCCATCTCTTGGGGGCCCCTGTGGAATAGCGGTACTCACTGATCCAGGGGAGAGTACATCAGTGCTCAGAAGCAAACTTCCTCAATGAAAGTCTCATGGAAACTGGCCTCATCCATCATTATCTGTTCTCATCCCAAGGCAGCATGCCGGCTTTCCATCCGATGGCATTTGGTGGGAGTCTCCTGTGGGAGGATACTGTATGGGGTGAGAAAATGACCCAGTGTGCAGAGGGCCACCTGTGGGAGCTGCCGAGGAGGAGACCAGAGGAACCGTTGTTTGGCCATCTTCTAACTGATTTTAGAGCCACGGCTGCTCTTAATGTAGGACCCTATTGTGTATAAGCAAGATGATAATTCAAGATCACTGTGCAAATGGCCTTCTGTTTTCCTCTCTGTAGTATAACATTGTTTCTCCCTGGAGTTCAGCTCATCAAGGCTTTCTTTGATCCAGTGCTTTTCATAAACTCCATAGAAAAGTCTGACATTGAATTTTTGTCTGAATTTTTATTTTTAACAAGGAACCAAGGTCTTTTGTGTTCTTCTAATTTTAATTTAAGTGGAAGTCCATGCAATTATGTCATGACTTACAACATCAAATTTGCTTTTGATGGTCCCTTGAGTCTCAGAGACAGAAGCAGGAGCTACTTTGTTTATTCATGATGCATTTACTGAGCCCTTACATCATTTGAGACACTATTCTGGGCCCTGTGGAGACTGAGGATGAAAGGAACCTGGATCCTGCTCTCAAGGGCTGAGGATGAGGTAGTGAGGCCAAGGCATGTGCATATCAAGGCATGACTGCATGTCTGAAAATGGGGTGTTACAGAAGTGCAGGAAATTCCTTTGGAAGGTCAGAGTCAAGAGAGATTGTATATACCTTGTACATGGGATAAGGCTTCTTGGAGGAGGTGGCATTTAACCAGGTGAATAATGTGGGCAAATCCAGAAAAGGTAATATCAAGTGGGAATGGGATTTTGACTCCATTTTCCTTGAAAAAATGACTGTAGATCCATTCATTTTTTTTTTTTTTTTTGAGACGGAGTTTCCCTCTTGTTACCCAGGCTGGAGTGCAATGGTGTGATCTCGGCTCACCGCAACCTCCGCCTCCCGGGTTCAGGCAATTCTCCTGCCCCAGCCTCCTGAGTCGCTGGGATTACAGGCATGCGCCACCATGCCCAGCTGATTTTTTGTATTTTTAGTAGAGACGGGGTTTCACCATGTTGACCAGGATGGTCTCGATCTCTTGACCTCGTGATCCACCCGCCTCGGCCTCCCACAGTGCTGGGATTACAGGCTTGAGCCACCACGCCCGGCCTCGATCCATTCATTTTTTATGGACATTAGGGTCCGAAGATGACCTGGGTGGACTTTACTTCACCTTCCAGTTCTAGATTTTTTTGGTACAAGTCATGTGACTTTAAAGCAAGAAAAGTGTAAAAATTACAAATGCAAGGCAGAAGAGCAAATCAATATGGGCGTCATGGGTCATAAAGGGCATTTCTTCCACATTGGAGTAATTCATCAGGTCACTATGCCAGATAAATATAATCTCTGAAATCAAAAAGCATGAGCAAAGTTTGAAAACCCTCATTTCCACATGTGACCTTTACCTATTTATAGAAGGAATCACAGTGGAATAAGGCAATCACCCTTTCTCAGAAAGCAGGAAGGATGCATTTCCTGGCACCGTAAATAGAATGTCTGTGAGTCTCTGGCCACCCCCTCTCCTTAGCAGATAGTAGACAGTGGACGGTAACAGCCTGTCTTTTGGGCAGGAATAATTAATGGGGCAAGTGTATGTCTGTGGCTTTTGAACAGCTCGGGTGAAACTGCTTGTCCATTTCAGCTTTCACCTAAACCACTGGGACACTTACTTCCTGAGTCAATGGTGAGTCTGCAGTGCTAACAAAAGACTCCCATTGATTATTGCCCTGTAGTAATTGCTGCCAGTGTGAGGCTGTCCCTCACAACTTGTTGACATTTCTTGACAATTTAAACATGGCCCGTGTTAAAGGCCTGAAGCCATCAGAATGCAGGGTGAGGAATGAAAAGGCAAATATAAACTTTTCCAGAAAACTCAAGTTCAGGGTGCAAAAAAGCATCTCCAGGGATGATATTTTAATTGTACATTAGGAGCCTTTTCAGTGGAGCCTCCCGGCTCTGCTTGTGCTGAGAGGTTGCTGGTAAGCTAAAGCCAAGTAGTCCCCATAATACTTCGTAAATAAGAGGAGGCAGTGATGTATCCATTAGTACATGAATATCCCCTCAGATTTTCAAACAAAGGCATGTTAGGAACCACCAGAAGGAAAGGTTTCATCTTATGGGTGGGGTGGAAATTGGCAGTTGCATCTGGAAAACCCCTTTGTAACTCAGCGGCACTTGATGCTTAGCAAAGTGACCAGGTTCAGCAAACTGTGGCCATGACCCAGTAAATAAAGTTTTATTGGAACACAGCCATGTTCACTTGTTTATACATTGTATGGCTGCTTTCTTTCAACAATATTAGAGTTGCTGTTGGACAGACTGTATGGCTTGCAAAGCTGAAAATATCTACTATTTGGCCTTTTACAGAAAGAGTTTGCAGATCCCTGCCCTAGATTAATGGTATACTGAAGGATGATTTTTATATTAAGCTACCAAATTAAACATTTTGTAGTAGATTCTGTAGTCCTAGAGAAGTTGTGCAAATATGTGTGAGCTTTGAAGCCTAGAAAGTTGGGCTTGAGAGAAACAGGGCTACACCCTATCCTTGTTATAAAAACTAATGTTTCTCCGCATCGTTCTCATTCGACTTCTCTAAGATACTCATGTTCTTAGCTAAAAGTTCCTGCCTCCTGTGACTTTAGGGATCCTGGGAAAACTGGTCGAATTTTATTTCCCTTGGAGCCCTCACAATCTAAACTGCTAATTCTTAAATGGAGGTGTAAACGCTTTTGATTGACATTTGGTTTAAGTATGACCATAAAAACTCCCAGTGCCACAGGTAGATTTAGTAAAAGTTAGGCATGCTTGTTCTGGCATTCCACAGTTAAATTTAAGTTTTATGGACTGCTTAGAGAAAGAATTCTTTATAGCTGGGAAGGAATTAACCTTTAAGGCACCAGTTTGCTGTAATTGTTAAAATTAGCATAGTTACTCGGGTGGAAAACTCTAAAATGTTCTATACTCTTGCTTGCTTTGGCAGCAGATATATTAAAATGTTCCATACTCTTTTACTGTGAAGGTCCCTAGTTTAGCTCTGTCACCAACATGGATGCTGAATTGAGACCCAGCACTAGAGGCCACTTCCTACCCTCAACCTTATAAATTCTTATACATATAGAGAAGATGTCCTTTGCCTTGGATGAAAAACCAGTGGATTGTTGTGTTGAGAAAGATCCCGAAGATGCATCCAGGAGCAGTAGGGAAAAACTTCACGATTATTACCAATGGTTGATATCTGCAATGCTTCAAGACAGAAAGTGATGGCAACTCAGGCTGCATAATTGTTACTCTTGCTCTGTGGTTTCAAGGGCTGTGGAATTGCAGGATTGTCTTCCGTTTCTTTGTTATGAGCTCCCTGGTCTGTTGTCAGCAGGTCTGGGACTCCATGTTCCTGTCACTGGGTCTTATCACCACTTCTTATTCTGTTACTCCATTGCTCTATTTTTATTTCTTTCTATATTTATTTATTTATTTTTGGCTCCTCTAACTGGAAAACTTCTCTTGAGAAGCCTTTCTGTTTTAGACACTTCTGGTTGATAAGGGTGCTTCTTTCCATCCCCCAGGGCCAGTGCATACAAGTGTGCAGGCTGCAACCAGGACGAAGTGGCCTAGACACAGATGTGAGGGAGGCTTAGATCCAGAGTGTGTCCATTCCTTTCAGCTTTATTGGTCTGCATCCTTTTTAAAGGGTGGATTTTCTTTTTTTCTCCTTTTCTTTCTTTTAAAATAATTCACTCATAGATTACTATTTTATTAAATTAATTTTAATCCATTTGTTATTTATTTATTTGTTTATTTATTGAGCCAGGGTCTTGCTCAGTTGCCCAGGCTGTAGTGCAGTGGTGCCATCTTGGCTCGCTGCAACCTCCACCTCCCAAGTTCAGGTGATTCTTGTATCTTAGCCTCTGTAGCTGGGATTACAAGTGTGTACCACCGTGCCCAGCTAATTTTTGTATTTTTAGCAGAGACAAGGTTTTGTCATGTTGGCCAGACTGGTCTCGAACTCCTGACCTCAAGTGATCTGCCAGCCTCGGCTTCCCAAAGTGCTGGGGTTACAGGCTTGAGCCACCACGCCTGGCCTAATCCTTTTCTTTTGATGTTTAAATTGCCCCAGATTTGGCCAGTAGGAACCCTTTCAGGTTGGTTTCTGTGTTCTTTTGACATATTGCTATCATTTTTGTGGGCACCTTTTTAACTTTCTAGCAAGGCAAAACGTTCCAGACTTATCTTTACTTTCCTCACCCCAGCCCTAGAATCAACCATTTCTCCAAAGAGCCCTGGCTCCTTTCAATTAGCAATGGTATTTATAAACTAAGACTGGGGTTCCAGGTGTGCTCACAGCTAAATGGAATGTCACTGGTTTTAGGATGCAAAAAAATTAAAAAAAAATTTTAATGACGTCATGAGTTTATATTGACACTTTGAAGACCAATCCAATCCCATAAGGTCCTCCCTTGCTGTCCCTACTCCTTTTTAAATTATTTTCTTTATAGTTGGAACCAACCTGGCTTCCAACAATATCAATCCACCGACTATGTAAGAACTATTTTTGCATACTTATTCATGTTCTCATTCTTGGTTTAATCCTACCTCTACAATCATATATATTAATGACTCACCATCAGTCCTTTTGTCAAAGTTTGCCCACTTATCTCTCCGTTGGATGGTTGGATGAGTCTCATCCTCTAGTGGACACCTCAGGAATGGCAGGTGTTTCATTATCTTTCAGATGGGAAAGCTTCTCCTGACATTACTTCTGGCTTCCAGTTCTGTAGGTCAGCTCTGGCTTGTTTTGACTCTGTTGGGTTCCACGTTTCTTTCAATCTCAGTATATAGGCGGAATGAGCAGCCCCTCTCTGGAACACTCTTCTCCTGGCAGAGGGTAGGACCAAAGAGGTTGAACCAAACGATTCAAGCACATTTACAGCTTCTGCTTAGATGTGGTGTACGTAATATTTGCTCTCATTCCATTGGCTAAGGCAAGTCCCTTGGCCAAGCTTCTGGATGGGCCAGGAAGTACACTCCTCCCACATGGAAGCATGGCAAAGGTGAGGAGTAGCTGATACTTTCACAGACAAGGGAGATGTTAAAATGCTCAAGTGTAAAGTAAATCTTCAAGTAGGCAATCTTGTTTAGTAGAATTTCCCAACTTAATTGACCACAATCCTTTTTTTTTTTTTTTTTTTGGTACATCTTTTAGCATTCAAATTCCCTGGAGGACACTTTGGGAAATGCTGCTCTGATCCATCTGGCGGTGTTAGAATTGACCTTAGAAAAGACATTTCTCTGAAGGTCTGGGTAAATGGAATACATGGAGTTCTGAAACTCATGTTTCGTTGAGTGAGAACCAGACATTAAAACCTCCTATATCAGGAAGTCCAATCTTACTTTATTAGCTAACACTTCTTCAGCCTTAAAGAGTGTCAAAAATAGATTTGGACAATAAACCTTAAATTCACATGCTTTCCGATCTTTGTGGCTCATCAATGATCTCTTTAGGAATCATCTATGCCCCTAATCATCTTTTTTTTTTCTCTAATAATCCGTTGCTAAGGGATTATCATTTGCTATATATTTCATCAAATAACGAAATCAAGAATCTCCATTTGGTTGTTTTTATGTCTCTCTCTAGATGATTACTGTCTTTCTTGGTAACAGATATGTGAGTAATAAATTGCTTTTAATGATGATGAAAAATTGCTTACTGAGCATTTGATAAGTGCATGGCAGGGTGCCTTCATTCTGTGGACTTTGGCTACAGGGAAAGAAGAGAACTAAAATTTAAATTAGGAACACATATGCTTTCTTTATAGCATAAGGCAAATGTCTCACAATCTTAAAGTTAGGAGATACAGGTTATTTGCTAAAAAGATGGAAACCAGGGCATCCACATTCTCGTGCCAACTTGGGGGTACACTTGAACAATTTTTTCCGGGTCTTTAGTCTTCTTATCTGCAAAATAAGAGATACTATGTGGAGTCCTGAAGAGGTTCTGCTAATAAAGACAGAAAAGATAAAAAAAGTTTTGCAGGAGAATAGAAGTGTGCCACACAGTAGAGTTTAAGTTGCACTTCTTTTTATCTCAAATGCTTGATGTTTCAAGCCTTATTTTTCTAATTTTTAATTATAAAATATATATAACATAAAATTAACCATTTTAGCCATTTTTAGGTATACATTCATAACGTTGTACAACCATCACCGCTATAAATTTCCAGAACTTTTCATCATTCCAAACATTAACTCTGTACCCATCAATAAAAACTCCCTCAGGTCCTGGTAGCCTTTATTCTACTGTCTATCTTTATGAATTTGCCTAGTCTATGTATCTCAGATAAGCAGAATCATACAATATTGTCCTTTTGTGTCTTGTTTATTTCTTTTAACTTAATGTCTTTAAGCTTCATCTACGTTATTGCACTTAAAAAGGTGGGAATGTGATTGGCTCTGCACTTAGCTTAGATCTGAATCAAATTGAGCCTCATACAGGAGGCTTCAATAATTTTTAATTTAGTGGGGTTAGACTTGTCTTGGGCTCATAGGTGGTTTAAATTGGATTTAAAAAGATTTATGCAAAATTCCAGTGCAATATTTGTAAGATCCAAAGAAATTAGATCTTCATTCCTTTCTAAGGCTGAATAATATTTCACTCGGATAGTATTCCATTGTATGAACATGCCAGATTTTGCTCATCCATTCTGCCAGATTTTGCTCATCCTCTGTTGATCAATGTCCACTTTGATTGTTTTCACATTTGGCTATTGTGAATAGTGCTGCTGTGGACATGGTGTACAAACCAAGTCTCATACTGAGGGGTTCCAGTTCACCTCTGCAGTCGTAAAGCCTTGATGCTCAACTGGGCAGAGGTACAGTATCCAGTGAGTAAAAGAAGGCAATTGGCAAATGATTACACTTCTGGCTTGAAAGGTTATAGATTTAGTTTCTTTCCCCTTTTTATCAGGGCAGAGCAAGTTTGGCTCCTAAAACCACCTTAGTGTAGTGGTGGTGAAGCCGCATACAGACAAGAGGAGGAAGCCATTTGAATCCTGCTGCTTTACATATTAATGGAGCCATTTGCTGTTGCGGAATTGAAGTATTACAACTGAGTGACAGTTGTTTAATATCCTGATTACATAAACTTTCTGCGTTATGGTTTTGCCATTTGACATATTAGATTTCATAATAGGATTAAATTTGTATGCTGGAACCATGTTTATTAACAGAGACTGACATGGTTCTCCTAAGAATTTTTGTTAAGCTGACTATAGAGATGTGGGAAGTCTATGGTGATAGCTGGGGGAGGCCCGAGCCTGTACGGACTAGAATCTTTGCTGTTTAAGTTTCACAAGAACACATCATGGAGATGAAATCCATGTTTTCACTCACTTTGGCATATTGTGCAATGATGGATGTGAGATGGGGCAAGACTGGCTCAAAAATAGGAGGCTACGGCGGTCAAAAGTCAAAGGAATTGCTGTTTTTAAAGAGATTGTCCAAGGGGGAGCCACAGAAAAGCAGTTAAACTGTTTGATTTTATTACTGTTTTCTCTCATAATGCCTTCCTGGCTGTGGGTACAAATATATACAGTTAACAAAAGTTTTTGTTGTATATAGCATTTTCTCAGGAGAATAACTAAGATTTGTTCATTCTAAGATAGGTAACTGTGTCTAGAGCTATTTTTCAGTGTAGTTATGGCCTAAAAAGGTGGCAACATGATTTTAGATTCAAATCTAAGCTCTGCCCTCAGCTTAGATTTGAATCAAAAAAGGCCTCATCCATGAGGCTTTAATAATTATTAATTTACTGAAATTGGGCTTGTCCTGGTCTTATAAAGTAGCTTAAATTGATTTTAAACAGATTTATGTAAAATTTCAGTGTACTATTAGTAAGATCCAAATAAATAAAAACTTTATTTCATATTCTGGGAAATCATGCTTTTAAACTAGCAGAGTCTGTATGGTTAAAAATTATGAAGCAAACAGATGGGCTACACCCATATCCAGGTTTTAATTTTTAAAAGTTATGGATATAATTAATTATGAAGGTAATATTACAGCAACTGTATAAAAGAAAATACCCATAATCTAACATCCTAAAGCAATTGCTAATGTATTGTGGCACAATTCTTTATAATCTTTTCCCTCAGTGTAACTATTTTTCTTTACATATTTGTAATAATAATTTAAGGACAGTGTTGTATCTTGTTCTTTTCATTTAATATTGCATTAAAATATTCCCCATGTTTCTACATTGTCTTCACAGCCATAATTTTGAGTGGCTTAGTGAAGGGAAGTGTGTAATGTAGAGCATTCTGCATATTTCCAGTTTTCAACTAAACCAGGCCATGGGCATGTGCAGATTTATCGTTCAAGACTTTAGGTATTCCCAGGCAATCCAGAGGTCCATGGCATGTGCTAATTAGCAATTTTACTGAAGTATTAGGGGAACCTGAGTCGCAAGAATGGAGTGTAGGCGCTTGCCAGCTAGAACACCAACTGCTTACTCAATATAAAGATATTAACATAGTTTGTCTATTCTCAATTTGTCCCACAAGCATTTTGCAAGGGGAAATTATTGTATTAGCTAATTTTTGCTGCATTACAAATCATCCAAATTTTAGAGGCTTAAAACCACAAGCATTTATTATTTAGCTCGTTATTCTGTCTGAGATGGCTGGGAGGTTCTGGCCTGGGCGGACTTGGCAGGAGCTAGATGGTCTAGCATGGACTCAATCACATAGCTGGATTGGCAGGCTGTTGACCAGAGTGCCTTGGCTTTTCAATATGTCTCCTCTCTAGCATCATAGCCCTAGATTGGGCTCATTTGACTGGGGGGGTCTTATGGTTTCAAGTGCAGAAAGAGAAAACAAGATTTATGTGTAAGCATTTTTCAAGGCTTTTTTGCTTGCTTCTTATTTGCTAATATTCTGTAGGCCAAAGCAAGTCATATAGCCAAACCCAGGTCAAAGGATGAAAAAAGAGACTCTATTTCTTGATGGGTGGGGCAGCAATATCACAGGGCAAAGGGGCATGCAGACAGGAGTGGAAAAAATTATTGAAACCATTTTTGCAAATAAACCAATGCAATTTTATATATAGATGTATGGTCAAATTTGGGATCTTTAAAAGTCCCTGGAAGATTCCTCCAGAAACCAAAGGCCCACACAACTTGTAATTCATGGGAAGGGGGGAGCTTCCAGTTATGGGCAAGTATTGTAAATAATACTTTAATGTACTTCTTTATGTATATAGTTTTAAAAATATTTTGAGTTATTTGGTTAGGATAGAGTCCCAGAAGAATTCTTGGGGTGATGAAAATGAGTATTTTTATGTCTGTTAATATTTGCTTTCCAAAAGGTTGTGTTGAATCATGTCTCGTCAGCAATTTATGTTTGATTACCTGTTTCACTATACTTCAGTGAGCACTGAATGTTAACATTAACAAAATTTTCTAGTGAGAAGTTAAAAAATGGTATCTAATTTCTAGGGATACGGATTCTGCCACAAGATAATTCTACAGACTGGGTGGCTTAAACAATAGAAATTGATTGTCTCCCAGTTTGGGAGGCTTGAAGTCCGAGATTGAGGTGTAGACAGGTTTAATTTCTTCTGAGACCTCACTCCTCCACTTGCAGATTGCGGCTTTTCTCTGTGTGCAAGCATCCCTAGTGTCTCTTGCTCTTTTTATAAGGATAACAGTCATATTGGATGAGAGTTTCACCCTTATGACCTCATTTAAGCTCATTTCAATCTTTAAAGGCCCTATTTTTCTAAATATAGTTACATTGGTAGTTAAGGCTTCAACATATGTATTTTGGGGGAACACAATTCAGCTCCTAACAGCGTGGACCTAAAAGTTGTGCAGGGCCTGAAACTTATACAATTTCAGGGCCTTCTTTAAAAAGAATATAAAATTATGAACACAAAATTGCTAGGTCCCCTGCCTAGGGTTGGGAAGGGGCCTGTGGAAGTGAAGGGCCCCAAGGCTTAAGCTTCATGGCTTACAATGAACCTGCCTCTGCTCAGTGTTGTTTTTGTGCTTTATTTAATAGTGGGCATGATTGCTACTTACTTGTGTTTGCAGGTATAGAGTTAAGGTTATTGGTTTGATTAAAGAGCAACATGAGAGCAGTGTTATCATTTAGGGTGGAAGGGTCTCAGGTTTAAAGCTTTGAGTTTAAACAGACATGTAGGGTTTTTAGGAGGCCTTACTTGTTCTAGTGGAGCAGAAAACCACTTGCATGGTATGTTTTTGTGACAATAAAGTCATGAAAGAAAGAGTGTGGCTTATTGCCCAAAGTGCCACCTCTTCTATCTGTGCACTGCTGGCTAAGACATGATCAAGAGAGGACAAATTTTCATTCTTTAGTTAGATACAGGGCTTAGAATTTAGGTATCCTTGGGAGAAGAGGCACACCAACTTAAATTTGCATTCAGTTATAAATGCCTGACGCTAGATTTTCTGGCAGCAGATTTTCATATGGGGAAGCAAGATGGTATTAAGTACCTAAACGTGTGTTTGAAGAGTAGGTACTGGAAAATGGAGATTGAAGTGCAAATGACAAGCTTCACTTTAAAACATTTTAGATGGGGCAGTGCTGCTTATAGTGGACTTGGTTAATGTTTGTCTACATGGGGAATCTGTTGTTTTAGAAATGTGTTTCTGCTGCTGCTTCTGCTTCCAAGGATGTCAGATAAAAGGGCCTGAACACAACTGGGGACATATGGGAAAAGGGAGCCTCTAGTCATGGGCAGGGGTGGGGCTGTGATGTAACAGGCATTGGCTTAGACCAATGGGAATGTAGAAACGGATGGGGCAGAGATCCTTAGGTGTAGACTAATTAAGCATGATCTTTAAGTAGAAGTTGCAGGAAGTTTGGGGAGTTGATTTGTAGGACTGGGTGGAAAGCAGAAGTAACATAGGGGGTGGAGGTAAACAGAGGAGAAATTAAGAAGGACAAGTCTCATCAAATGGCATAAAGATAAATTAATTAAATACAGAAAAGGTACATCTGATTTTGTTTCCTTCTAAGTAATACAGATAATTCACATAGCTATGGAGATGATTATTCGAAATCACCATGAACCTCTTGGCTTCTGGAAGATAGCCAGTGCAATTTCAGAGCTTAGAAGGGCCTGTCTTAACCACCAAACTTTGTATTCGTTGCCACTGACATCGATACAAAGCATGTAGAAAAATATTAGCATTTCCTATTCAAACAAATATGATACAGTCTGGGGACATAAGGTTATCTAATTTTCTTTCAAAAAGATAACATTTAAGAGAGCGCATAGTTTAAACAGGAAAATCACTTTGCACAATGTGACCCACTGATCCAAGCTGGGGTAGTTCTCAAGGCTGGGGGAGAACAAGCAGAGCATTGTTTCAGCGATGAAAAGAAAAACATCCTCTGATTTTCCAAGTTTGTTCTGAACCAAATTCTTAGTTGAAATCGAAAGATGTATTTTTTTTTCTTTCTCTTGCCTCTCTTCTTAATTTTTTTAACCCTTTTTTTTAATAAAACTATCTAAGCGGATGTTGAAACAGTGAATGTTAAGAAAGAGTACATTTCCTATGTAAACAAACACAACCCAGCTTAGAGAGAAAGGAAGGCAGTCTTGTCAACCCGAAAGGACCCAGCACATGGTAATTTTTGTAATTGAAGTATCCCAGGGATTCCAGGGTACATGAACAATCCATAAAACAGGAATGGGACCACACAAAAACACGCCCATGACTCCAGGCGGGCATGGTTGAAATGAAGCAGACCTTTAACAGTAGGAAGCAGGGGGCTTGCATCAGAGGATCTTTGTAAATGCCCCTCTAAAAGTAAAGTCCTCTCTAAGCTCCTTCCAGGTTAAAATTTGTTTAGTGGGACTGAAGGCTATGAAACCCAAGCAGTACAGAGAGGATGACAAAATGGCTGGTGAGGTCATGACCTTGAGCCTTTTTGTTTTCTTTCTCAAGGTCTTTTACATGCATCGTTGGATTGCAGTCTCAAGCTTGGGATTCCAACTGAATTAATGTCCATTGAAAACTTACTATGCTTAAGGGACATAATGGGGTGGTTTTATACACATTCTCTCATTTGGATTTTTCAAAGACAACATCTAATCATCCCCAGAGAAATTGTAGTTGGGAAGACAGGATAGTGAGATGGTTCCTAAATCTATCCTAGATATAGTTGTTTTTGGAAGTCCTCTGCCACAGTCAAAGGTACTTTCTTGCCTACCTGCTGGTAAAATCCTTGACTGTCTGAATTCTCTAAGTAACTATTATTGGAGCAATCAGATAATTAGAAAATACACAGCAGGAGAGATGTTAATGTTCTGAAATACAGTTTCCATTCTAATTGTACATGAAGTGCCCTGGGGGCCAGAGTCCAGACAAGTATTTTGGCACCTCCAAGAACTGGCAGAACACAGAAAGGAAAAGAGAGACCCTGTTATCTTTCCACAGGGGTGGCCAGTCAAACTCTCAGAGATGGAAGTTAAGATTTCCTTTGGTATAAGTGGCAGTTTGACTGGCTGCAAGGAGAGCCTCAGTTTGTTTAATTTGGAGTAAAATTTTATGGGTTGATCTCTAGTGAGGGAAAGCAGCAGTAAACACAGAACATACTGGTCATTATTCTAAGTATTTCTACATTCTTTCTCATGCATGAAAGGAGAAAAAAAAATGTCACAAAAACGAGGAGGCATGGTGCTCAAACGTGTGTGTGTGTGTGTGTGTGTGTGTGTGTGTGTGTGTGATTTTGTTTTGATCAAACCATCTGGTGTGCAACATACCCCAGGAGTGTGAGGGAAAACATTTACCAAGAGATTCACATGGTTTCTGCTGTGTATACTCATATTTGTAGAAGATGCTTATGTTTTCAGAAAGTGGAGATAAACATAGATCTCTCGGCATTTATTAATGCAGCCCAGGTCTTTGCAGACCAAATCGTTATTTATTTTAGTGGGCCTTAGAAACTCAGGTGTGTTACAAAGCCAGAGAGACACACACAATCTGGAAATGATCAGTGTCATGTCCGAGGAAAATGTTACTGTGCTCCTCAAGTTTAATAATATGGACGAAAAATTCAGGGATATTGCGATACGATGGCGTGCTGAAAACTGGATTAAATCTCGATTAAATCACAACATAAATAATGCCTTAACTAAAAATGTTAAAGACAAACTTGAAATGGTCTTAAAAACAAAAGAGGTAATTTACCTGATTTATTAGGGGAGAGAAAAAGTAGCTTGGTGTGTGTTCTGTGGATTTCATGTTTAATGGGATGGACTTTTAGGGGAAATGGCTGGGGATTTGAGGAAGCTAAATGAAAAACCCCTGTATGCTGGCTGGAGTTTTAAGAGGATAGAGGGAGGGAAAAATCACCCATCAACCAACCCATCAACTAAACCAAACCAACAGAGCCTGAGTGCCCCAGTACTGGAAGCAAGACAATTGTTTACGAAGGGACTCCTGGCTACCAGGAGGCCACTTATTAAGGGAGCACTTAAACTTCAAAAAAGAAAAAGCAGATTTATTAGGAGGCACACGTGAGGCTTTAAGGGAACGCTCCTGGTAACTGGGACTCCTGCTGTTCTCATTCCTGTGCCTTTGTATTGTTGAAAACCCTTCTGCAAGATCCAAATATGCCTTTGGTTTTTTTTTTTTTTTTTTCACACGTCTTGCCATTTGAACATTTTGCACTGCCAATCCCTCTGGAAAGCAGGGTACTTCCTTTTGAAGGTCTCTCAATTCTTCATAAGGAATTGACCATATTCAGCTTCACTATAGGTGTTGGGTGGTAGGGTGGGGTTGGGGTGCTGGGACACATGCTTCTAGTGGGTTGTGTGTCCCTGTGGGCAAAGGATATCACCTCTTGGGTCTCGGTTTCCTCATCAGTAAATAGAGATTCTGCTCTTTGAGAGCCTTGCCAGGTCTAAGATCCCATGATTCTCAGTGGGCCAGAAAACTCAACTTCTGAGCAATCAAACCTCAAAGTGACAGGATGGAATAGTTTGCCAAAGATCATGCAGCAAATGCTTGTCAGTCCTTAAAAGAACTTCAGACTGTACCTGTCTGGTGACAACTGGACTCTGACAAGGCAGGGGACTTTGCAAGGCAATGGCCACTCCTGTCTTGCTCACCATTGTCTGCCTAGAGCACATGCCACGTAGCAGGCAGTCAGAAGACACTTGTAAAATCAATCAATGAAAGTTTAGAAATAAGGGACTTCCTAGGAGCAACTCAGTTCTGAGAGTCGAGCTCTCTCAGCTGCCTGGCAGGGAACCCCATGTAATCAGTAAGCATGAATTTGTTGTGGAGGAGGGTGGATGCCCCAGCATGCTAGAAGACCTGGCAGAATGATAGTTTGAGAGGTTAAAACATTCCTATCTGTCATTGAGACTGATAGCAGAGTCTGGACTACTGTGTCACCGATGACACAAAGTGTAATAATTGTGGAGGCAGTACAAGAAAAATTGGATGATAGCTTTGACTCTGGACATTGATGAGTAAATTGGCAAACCACTTACTGTCTAGGGTTGTGCAAGACTCACTCAGACTGATCAGACAGATGAAGAAAGTATGCTGCTTGCTTGAGGCTCTTCATAAAACATAAGTCACATGTCTTTGAATTAGCACATTGTGACCCAGTAGATACACACCAACAGGAAATGAAAGCTTTGGGAGATGATACTAACCTTTATTCTGTGCAATACACTCTGATACTTTATGTTCTATTTTGTTTTTATTTTAGTTTTTTCTTTATGAAAAAAATTAATTTTTAATTTTTGTGAGTATATAATAGCGTGTATATTTATGGGGTACATGACATATTTTGATATAGGCATACAATGTTTAATCACATCAGGATAAATGGGGGATTCATCAACTCAAGCATCCATCATTTCTTTGTGTTATGATCATTCCAACTGTACTCCCTTAGTTATTCTAAAATGTACAGCAAATTATTGCTGACTGTAGTCCCCCTGTTATGTTATCAAGTGTTAGATCTTATTCATTACATATAACCATATTTTTGTACCCATTAACCATCCCCATTTTCCATTTTCCCACACTACCCTTCCTAGCCTCTGGTAACTATCATCATTCTAGTCTCTGTCTCCACGGGTTCAATTGTTTTAACTCCCACAAATGAGTGAGAACATGCAAAGTTTGTCTTTCTGTGTCTGGCTTATTTCGTTTAACACAATGTCCTCCAGTTCCATCCATGTTGCAAATGACAGAATCTCATTCTTTTTTTTTTTATGGCTGAATAGTACCCTATTGTGTATATGGACCACAGTTTCTTTGTTCATTCATCTGTTGGTGAACACTTAGGTTGCTTCCAAATCTTGGCTATTGTGAATAACATAGGAATGCAGATATCTCTTTGATATACTGATTTCCTTCGTTTTGGATATATACCTAGCAAAGGGATTGCTGGATCATATGGTAGCTCTATTTTTAGTTTTTGAGGCACTGCCATATGGTTCTCCATAGTGGCTGTACTAATACATTCCCACCAACAGTGTGTGAGGGTTCCCCTTACTCTACGTACTTGGTGGCATTGGTTACTGCCTGTGTTTTTGATAAAAGCCATTTTTTGCTGGGATAAGATGATGTCTTATTGTAGTTTTGATTTGCATTTCTCTCTCAGATGATCAGTAATGTTCAGCACCTTTTCATATGCCTGTTTGCCATTTGTGTGTCTATGTCCTATTTTGGGAAATGCCTATTCAGACCTTTTGCACATCTAAAAATCAGATGGTTAGATTTTTTTTTTCCTGCAGGCTTGTTTGAGGTCCTTATATACTCTGGTTACTAATCCTTTGTCAAATGGATAGTTTGCAAATATTCTCTCCCATTCTATGGGCCGTCTCTTTCACTTTGTCTATTTTTTTAAATTATGCAGAAGCTTTTTAACTTGATGTGATATAATTTGTCCATTTTTGCTCTGGTTGCTTATGCTTGTGTAGTATTACTCAAGAAATCTTTGTCCAGACCAATATCCTGGAGAGTTTCCCCAGTGTTTTCTTGTAGTAGTTTTTATAGTTTGAGGTCTTATAGTTAAGCCTTTAATCCTTTTTGATTTGATTTTTGCATATGACAAGAGATACAGGTCTAGTTTCATTCTTCTGCATACGGATATCCAGTTTTCCCAGGACCATTTATTGAAGAGCCTGTCCTTTCCCCAGTATGTTTCTGGCACCTTTGTCAAAAATGACTTCACTGTGGATGTATAGATTTATTTCTGGGTTCTGTCTTCTGTTCCTCTGGTCTATGTGTCTGTTTTAATGTCAGTATCATGCTGTTTCAGTTACTATAGCTTTGTAGTATAATTTGAAGTCAGGTATTGTGATTCCTCCAGTTTTATTCTTTTTGCTAAGTATGGCTATTTCAGGTCTTTTATAATTCCTTATATATTTAAGGATTTTTTTTTTCTATTTCTGTGAAGAATGTCTTTGGTATTTTGATAGGGATTGCATTGACTCTATGTTGGTTTGAGTAGTATGGACTATGGACATTTTAACAAGATTGATTCTTCCAATGCATGAACATGGAATATTTTTCCATTTTTTGGTGTCTTCTTCAGTTTCTTACATCAGTGTTTTATAGTTTTTATTGTGGAGATCTTTTACTTCTTTCGTTAAGTTTATTCCTAGTTATTTTATCTGTGGTTATTATATATGTGATTTCTTTTTTAGATTGTTCACTGTTGGCATATAGGCATGCTACTGATTTTTGTGTGTTGATTTTATATCGTGCAACTTTATTGAATTCGTTTATCAGTTTGAACAGTTTTTTGGTGTAGTCTTTAGGTTTTTCCTAATATAAAATTATGTCATCTGCGCACAGGATAATTTGACTTCTTCCTTTCCAATTTGGATGCTCTTTCTTTCTTTTGTCTGATTGCTCTAGGTAGGACTTTTAACACTATATTGAATAATAGTAGTGAAAGTGGGCATCCTTATCTTGTTCCAGATCTTAGAAGAAAGGCTTGCAGTTTGTTCCCATTCAGTATGATGCTAGCTGTAGGTCTATTTTAGTTTTTAAAATGCCTGATACAATTCACTAAGTTGATTCCATGATCAATGCACAGTTTGAGAAACAATACTCTGAGATGCACTTTAAGATTGATCATGGCAGATGCAGACTAGGCATTTCATCTTGTTTGGCTTAAAAAAATAGCTTTATTAAGATATCGTTTATATATCATAGAATTTACCCATTTAAAGCATACAATTTAGGCTGGGCACTGTTGCTCACACACTTTGGGGGGCCGAGGGGGAGGGATAACTTGAGGCCAGGAGTTTGAGGCCAGCCTGGCCAACATGGTGAAATCCCATCTCCACTAAAAATACAAAAAATTAGCCAAGTGTGGTGGTGCCCATCTGTAATCCCAGCTACTCTGGAGGCTGAAGCAGGAGAATTGCCTGAACCTGGAAGGCGGAGGTTGCAGTGAGCTGAGATTGTGCCATTGCACTCCAGCCTGGGTGACAGAGCGAAGCTTCATCTAAAATAATAATAATAAATTAATAAGTGTACAATTAATGGTTTTTTGTGCATTCACAGATCTGTGCAGCAATCCCCACAGTCGATTTTAAAACGTTTCACTGCCCCAGAAAGAAACCCCTTATCCTTTACTCGTCGCCCCCCATCCCTTCATCCTCTTGGCCCCCCAGCCCCAGACAACCACTAATCTATTTTCTATATCTATAGATTTGCCTATTCTGGACATTTCATATAAATGAAATTACATAATAGGCTGTCTTTTGTGACTGGCTTCTTTGACGTAGCATAGTGTTTTCCCCACGTTGCAGGGTATATTGGTACTTCTCTCCTTTTTTGTGGCTGAGTAATACTCCATTGTATGGGATAGACCACATTTTGTTTATTTGTTCATATAGGCATTTTACCTTTATTTATTTATTTTATTATTATTATTTTTTTTTTCTAGGCTGGTTTTCCTTCAGCAAAGCCTTTATTTATCAGACGGGCATTACATTTGACCTCCAAATTTAGCTGACAATTTGCTGATAAGATTCAAAACTTTTGGGTTGCTCTGGTATTTTGACATATTTGCTGGGTTTTGAGCCACATTCTGGAAGGCCACCATAACTTCTAGATCCTACATGGCTGCAAGAACCTCTGGATCACTAAGAATTTCAGAGTCCAGGCATTCCGGCCATTGCAGGCATGCCCCCTGCCATTCCAGGCATTCATCCGGGAAAATCACCAGGCGTTCCCCCAGGAAAGCACCTAGAAAAGAGCCATACTGACCTCCTGACTCTTGTCTGGCTTCTTCCTTCCTCTGGGCTCTCTCATGCTCTTCTCAAGCCTTCTTAACTCTTTCTATTCTTTCTTTGATGTCTCGCTCTTCATGTTTTCGCTCATACTTTCTCCAATGTTCTGCAATGTTCTGTGTCCTAGGCTGAACTTTTTTCAGTGTTGCACTAGCGTCTTCAGTATAATCCAATTTACAGGCAAGGGCAAGATCATGGGCTGCTTGTTCCCAGTGGGCTGGAGGTCTGTGTGCTTTCCCTCGCCACTTGTAAGGCTGAGCTGAATCAGGATTTATTTCAACGGCTCTGTCACAGTCTTGGATGGCAGCATTTGGCTTCTCTAATCTGACGAAGACACTGGCTCTCTTGGCATACAAAATGGCCAAGTGAGGATTCAGCTTGATGGCAGCTGTGAATAAGTCAATGGCTTTCTGCAATTCACCATCATTTAGGGCTTCAATAGCAGCCACTTTCTTATCATTTGCCTGATCCATCATCTCCTCTGCTATCTCTGCATTTTCATCTCCCATTTCTTGAGGGGTGTCAGTGTCTGGTTCAATCACACCTTCATTATCAATTTCTAGATGACTTTCCTCACTCGATGGTTCGTCTGCCTTTAAGTCTTCCTCTCCCTTCTTACTATCAGGCTTTCCTTCCTTGGTATTTTCTTCTGATTTAGATTTCTGAGTAGGAGGTGGTATTTTATCCTCCAAACTCTCCACCCACTCCCTCAGGAAGCGCATTTCCTCAGTGTGCAGAACGCTTGGATCCTGCTTACACATCTTCACAAAGGCCCGAAGCTCGTTCACTTTGCGGGGGTCCGTGGTGGGGAGGTGGTGGGCGAAGCTGAGGGTCTGCAGCCAGCTTCCAGGCCAAGGCACTGACTCAGCATCCATTTTACCTTTATTTATAATTTAGACTATCAAATCTCCCTAAACTCACTAATTCTTAACATCCAAGAAAATATGTGCATGGTGGGAACCCGGGGCACCTATCTTGGTGAGAATCTTTCCTAGCCCTGTCTATAACCTCAAGGTTCACACTCTGAAAAGTCTTCCTGTTTTCTCTTTGTTCTCACCACTGAATTGGCAAGAATCACAGAAAGGATCAGGTATGCAGGGAAGAACTAGTTCTGATGGAAATGAGGGCCCCAGGGCACTTGCTTCTCCCTTCATTGGCAGATGGACAATTGCAGGAGCAGTGAACATATTGATCCATTGGTCAGGATCATGAAAAGTAGTCTTTGGAACATGCTGTTCTGTTCTTAGAAGAACCCACAATGCACAGAGAGAGGCTCCTGGCATGAGGAAGACCTTGATCTGCGCCACAACAATTTCAGATAAAACTCCCTACTCAGAAGAGTTATTCCCAACTGAATTTGATCACTGCTAATTCTTTACTATTTGTTATTTGAAAGCTCTTTAGACTCATCAAAATCACAAAAGCAAACTACGAAGCTGCAGTTTCAGGTGCTTTCAGGGTCAGTGTTATTATTTTTCTAAAGTCTTATTTCATGCTTTTAAATGAAAACATAAGTGATATGTGTACCGATCCCCAGAGAGGAGACAGTGGGTATACCCATGTCCTCCAAGGATCTTATAGTACTTGACAGAGGATTTGATTTAATGTTCACTGAAAAGCCAACTTTGGCTTGATCTGATTTCTGGAATTTTCTCGGTTATTGAAACTGTGCAGTTTTTCATTTTCTTGGCCTTGTCTCTAACATTCCATGCTGACATGGCTGTGTCTGCCTCCACCATGTCTGAAATGTTCTTGGTGTTTTCCTTGGGTGTTTGCTAATCCATTGTTCTGCATGATAGATTCAGAGAAGAAATGCTGTAATGCAGAGCCAGGGCAGTGGGGAGACGGTGCCACTCAGAGGGAGCTCTCAGGCTTCCATACGATGAGAGGTAACTGGAGCAGGATGACAGCGGTGCTGTGCAGCCTCAGCTGATGTCTCAGCCTCACCAGAGGCAGCAGATGGCGCTTCCAGATGGTGGTTGTGTGTATTGAGGGGCTGGAGGGCAGTGGAGAGGACTCTCTTCCTCAAGCAGCAGGCCCTGAGAATAAGTCATATGGATTGTTTCTGAAGGGAAAATAGAGTAGGAGTTTTATACTCAGGGGGATTTGTATTTGGACTATACTCCTCATGAAATTTTATTCAACAGATATTTATTGAATGCTCAATATGTACCTGGCACCATTCTAGGCATTGAGGATGTGTTGCAGGACAAACTAGAGAATGTTTCTGTCCTTATAGAGTTTCCCTTCTTTGTCAGGGGAGACATCCATATACCAAATAGCTATATATAATTTGATATTGTGGAGAGATAAAGCTTTTGAAGGAAAAAATAAAGCAGGTGATGGATGTACAGTGAGGTGCTATGATAGACGAAAGGGCCAGGGAAGGTGCGTTTTAAGGAGGTGATGCTTAAGCAGAGGTCTGAGTGAAGCAAGAGGCTGAGCAGGTGGCTTTCTGGGATGTATATTTCTGGCTGAGGTAGCAGCATATGCTACTGGCCTGCGGATGGTGCTTGCTTGACACATTACAGGAACAGCAAGAGGGACAGTGTCTGGCACAAGGTGACTAAGGCTGGTCACTAAAGGGAGAGTGGTAGGAAGTAGGGCCACAGAGTAGCCAGGGGCCCAATCAGGTGGGCCTCACAGAGAGTATGAGGCCTGATGTGAGCCCTACTTGTGCCTCACTCTCCCCATTTTCTGCAGCCGTAAGGTGATAGGATATAAGGAATGTGAAATGCACTTAGTAAAATGTGAGTCATCTTCCTCCTTTCCTAAGAGATAACAGGTCCACTTTCATTGCACTCATCCTCACTTGACTTGCTCAATCCACCAGGATTGGCACATAGTGAGGTTGGTCTTGGTTGGGACATTTGGAAAGTCTAGATCATCTCTACTTTTAAATATCGCTAGGTCTCCTGGGCACTGACTTCAATGTGGTGGAGAAGGGAGGGCAAAACTTACACCATGAAAATATTTTCCCTGGATGGCCAGTAGGGATGGCATTTAGAGTTTTTTATCATGTTTGGTGCCCGTTTCCTCTTTGGCTGGGCATGAAGCTGGCAATGGCCATGGGGTACCAGATACCCCCTCAGTTCTAAGACTATATTACAAATGGTCACTTTAGTCCTCGGCATTAATTTTTTTTTCTCAGCATCTCCTTGTTTTCCTGACAATACAGGACAAAGCTCTCCAGATAATAAATAATAATATGAATGTAAGCAAAGTATAATGGTGCCCAGAAATGTAGCCAGAAGATGGTGAGAACATTGATTCACACCTAGACAAGCAATTATGACATGGAAACTTATTCGTGCCATCAAAAGTCCTGAATCACCCCGATTACACTGAATACCAGGGATTAGCTGCAGAATTTGTAGCTCTCAAGCCCTCCCAGAGGACCTTCTACCAGCTTCCAAAGAAGCAACATTTAGGTTAATGGCTTCCAACCTGGTATGGGGAGGAGGTAGGAGCCCCTGGTAGTGTGCCAGATGATACATTGTGAAGGCTGGAAGAAGAAGAAAATTTAAAAGAAAATGTTCTAATTTTCTTTCAAAAAATCTCAGTTGGTGATTATTTTTTTTCATTCCTTTCCCTTCGTTTTTTTCCCTTTGCCTTTCCTTCCCCCTTCTTTGTCTTTCTGTTCTATCATGTACTAATCTACTACTTAAGAGATAGACTCTGGAACCGAATGATCAGGGTTTGAATTCTGGCTCTGCCTCTTCCTAATGGCATTCCCATTCCTTTGGGTAAGTAACTAACCCTCTGCGTGCATTAGTTTCTTCATTGGCAAAATGAAGAAACAACATTACCCATCTGATAGAGTTCTTAGAAAGATAAAACATTCATATACGTAAAATGCTTAGAAGAGGGCATAGCACACTGTTATATATTTTGATGCTATCTTCCCATTATTTCAATAGGGCTATCATTTGTAAGTAAATAATTGAATAATTTATATTCAATTAAATTATGCAAATAAATTGCTTTATTCAACTAAGTATGAAAAGATGAGGCGTGGCTAGCCAGTTTTCCCAGCATCATTTATTAAATAGGGTTTCCTTTCCCCAAATTACGTGTTTGCATGAATTGTTAAAGATCAAGTGTATGCGTTTGTGTGTATGTGTATGTATGTTTCCTATTTTTTTGTTGATGGGGTGGATGATTTAAAAAATCTGGAGATTATTCTTTAATTTGATGAGAATCATTTTTATGTAACAACCATGACATTGGGCTGTGTAAGGACACAGTTTGTTGATGGCTCTGATTTTATTCAAATGGAACAGCTTTTAGTGTCAACACTACAGAGAAAAAATTCAAGATACAAAGAAACAAAGCCTCAGAAAGGCACCCAGCTTCTTTCTAATTATTAACATTTCTGAGGCTGGTCTGACAGAGAGCTGAGCTGCAATGAGAACACAGAAATATTCCAGTGTTCAGATCCCTGAAAAAGCAAATGATTCTGGAAAAATTGCACTCTTTGCATTCTAGCAACATTCCAGAGAGAGATCAATTTTGAAAATCAGGAAAGCCTTGGTGATCCTTCAACTAAAGAGTTCCCACCCCCACTCCAGGGGAAAGAGAAAAGGAATAAAGCAAAATTCATTTTAATTCAAGATATATTTGCCAGATACTGTCATTCTCTTGGGCCTGTAATTCTCAGTGTTTCAAATTAGAACAGCCTTAGTTAACCCATTGTTTGTCAGGCTGATGACTGACACCCAGTGTGGTCTGAGCCTTCCACTTTTGAGCTAAGTTCTCTTGGGAACCAGGTGTCTTTTGTGCCACTTCCTCTTCGTCCCCCTTCTCCCCATGGACTTGAAGTGCCTCTTCTTCTCTACCTGAGTCACTTGCAGGTTTGGGGTAGGAGAGCCAAGGGGGGCCATCTTCTTTTCAACCAGCCTTTCATGAACAGTGGATGGAATTCTGCCTATAAGGGAGCCCCAAGTGTGGGTTTTATAGAACTCAGCATTGGCTCTGGCTCATAGATCAGCAGCAGTCTCTAAATAAAGTGTCTGTATCCTGACTTTTAGAAAATGGCCACCCTCCTACAGCCACCCAGAGTAAACCAGATCATTAATTAGCCTGGCCGTCCAGGAGAAAGCTACACATAAATTCTCCGAAACAAAAGAGAAAAAAACTAAACCCCTCAAACCAGAATGATAACACTTCTTAACACAGTATTCATATGAATTGTAGTGGAAAAAAGATTTAAACATTTACAGAGGCAGAAGCATAATGAACCTTTTTTGTACTCATCACCCAGGTTCAGAGATGACCAGTCATGGCCAACCTTGTTTCATTTACAGGTCCCCCTGGCATATTTTGAGGCAAATCTCAGACATGTTATTTTATTTATACACATTAAAAAAGACCATTTAGGATATTGAACTACATGGTGAATGGTAAGAAGCAGAGGAAATCAAACTAAGCCAAAAGAAAAGCATTAAATGTATCCATTAGATTATGTGAGACCCCTATAAGAGAACTGGGTAAAAAACATGGCCAAATGGTAATCAATCTCCCCATCCTGAGGCAGCCAATAGGGGCACCTCTTGATCATGAGTCTCAGCATTGACCAAGATGTAAACCTTTTTTTTTGTTACTATGTTCTTTTGCACTCTAGTAATATTACAACCACGACTAAGGATATATTAAAGGAGGAATAAGCTAGGCACTGGAATCTGGTTGTAGTCTCAGAGGGGATTCTGATGTTCCCATGAGCTTAAAGTGTGTAATTCACTCTTGGAATGATGAAATTACTTATTCAGATATATAAACCAGAAATTTTGAAATTTCTGGGAAATAGTGGCAGGGTTGGTATAGCAGAAATAATAATGGCCAGTTTGCGTTCTAAAAAGGAATCTGCAGCCAGGCGTAGTGGCTCAAGCCTGTAATCCCAGCACTTTGGGAGGCCAAAGCAGAAGGATCTCTTGAGCCCAGGAGTTTGAGACCAGCCTGGCCAACATGGTGAAACCTCGTCTCTACAGAAAATACACAAAATTAGCCAGGTGTGGTAGTGCATGCCTGTAGTTCCAGCTGCTTGGAAGGCTGAGGTGGGAGGACCACTTGAGCCAGGGAGGTTGAGGCTGTAGTAAGCTATGCTGGCACTCCAGTTTGGGTGACAGAGTGAGACTCTGTCTCAAAATAAATAAATAATAAACAAACCTGGGGAAGTTTCCAGTGGCCATTAAGTTACTCTCAATTGTCACCCTGCTTGAGAGAGGATAGTAGGCATTGATTCCCTTCTCTTCGTAGAGATATAGTCTAAACCAGAAATGGTAAGCGAGTGACTTTGTTTTTGTTTTTGTTAGAAGATTGAAATTACAGAATGATTTATCCTGGACTTCTACACATTTGTTTTCTTCTTTTAGATCCTAAATAATTTCTTTATTTTACACATTTCACTCAAACAATTCTATTTTTCTCTATTACCATTATCCTAACACATCACGTTCAACTTCTTTCTGCTTTTTAAAAATTCTAATAATTTCCACTTGGTGATTAGTGCCACAGGAAAAGATATGGTTTTAACATTAAAGCAATTTTTCTTCCACCTAAATAAACCATTAAAGACAATGGAAAGGAGAACAAATGTGTTTTTTTGAAAGCCAGGATTTTGTTTCCCCATTATATCAGCTCTTTGCAGTCAGCATGTGTACAATTCACTTTTGACTGAATCATAATAAATATGAGACAATATGGTATAAACCACTTTTTATAGTACAATACTCACCAATAAATTCCACTTATAACCTTAAATCAAATTGGTGCAGATGCAAAAATTATGTAAAACTGGTGGTACCTGCTCCTGACCTTGTGGGGGCCCTCCCAGATCTTGACTCAATAAACTTTTTCTTCCCTAATGATCTGGCAGTTATTCCTATCAAGAGAATACAATGGGGTTGCTGAGAAGTAGGGAAGTGAAGCAGTGATTCAGAGACCACCAGGGCCCTTAAGAAGATTAATTTGTATGAGGTACCTGAAAAGTTGGAAAAATCTCAATGCATTTCTGAATACACATATTCATTTTGAGCTGATTTCTGTTCCTCTTGTGCCCTGTAAAATTTCAAGGAATGTAGTTGAGTTCTGGAGATTTCCACAAAGAGATTAAGAGGGGCTATAAACTGAAGAAATAGTGGTTTTGTATAACTGTTGGGCATGAAACATTTTCAGTACCAAGATGTCCTGACTTTCAGTACAGAAACTGAGTAAACACCTTGTAAACATTCAGAGAACATTTCTATTAATGCTCTTAATAATAGGGCACATGATTTAAATCTAAAAAGAACCTGTGTCTGTTATCTCAGAATAATATGTGAGTCTGTTTTTATATTTATTTCATAAACTAGTTGGTGACAAAGCCGTGTTTTCTGTTAGACAGCAAGGCCTGATTTTGCATTTTGTTTTGGAGTCAACCCATTCTGGGCTCTCAATAAGCATGTTTATATAATATTCAATGGGTTTTTATTATCCTAACCAAACACTTAGACTTTCTCTAATTTTAAAAGAGGTTGGGCCCTTTATGTTGGGTCCATGTGAAACCCTGAAATCTTCTCTTGCAATGTGTCAGTCATTCTAATGTTGAGTCAGAAAGACTATTTCTTGTCTCATTCTTGTAGTCTAAACACTGAGCTGATCTTGTAAGTGCCTGGATGGTGATAGGAAGATTATTCCTTGCGGGATGGTGAGGGTAGGGGATTTCATGGAGTGTTGCCCAAGATTTTGCTTATTTCTAGCTCAGAGCAGCCCCAGGGTGTGGGAGAAGCAGAGAGTGACTGAAGCAGACACAGAATCAGGTGGCCTGCGATGCAACCTCATGCCTGCAGCCTTATGCTTCATGGACTTGGGCAACTATATTTACCCTCCTTGGGCCTCTATTCCTCTCTGTAAAATAGGGATCATACTATTTACCTTCAGGGTACATGTCAGGGTTTAAAAAAAGGCTTTGCAAAGTGGTATGTAAACTATAAACAATTGTTTTACTATCATCATCTAGTTATATACAGAGTGGTCTAGTATCCCTGAGGGATACTGAGCTGCAGACTTATTTGAGAGAGAAAGAAAGGGCTGGAATTACAGAGAGATGGCTGGGACCTGGTCTTGATCCCAGTTGTACCAGTTGTCTTTTGTTGGGTGTGACAGCTGAATCTAAACTCTGTCCCCAGAGAAAAACTTTGCTTTATTGTTCGCTGGAGTCTGAGGAATCGCAAGCGAATAAGACCCAATTCCTGATGTCTTGGTTTGCAGATGCACTATAGAGATAGATTCACAAGTTTGCAGGTACTGTGAGATGCCTGTTGAACCACGATTCTTCCCTTTCTCCTTACCTTAAACTTCAGCACCTTGATTGGTGTGCATGTGTGTTAGTGAATATGTTCAGCCATAAAGTATGAAATATTTTGTCCCTAAGCCAATCATAGTATCATACTATCCTTTAAAAGAGATTCACGTTCTCACTCAGCCTCTTTGGGTCATGTTCTTGTGGAACACTTGTGGCTAATGAGTCACAGGGAGATGTCTGTGAGTGCAGACTTAATTCCCAGATAAAAAATAACATGTTGCTTCTGATAATCTCCTTCCTGCTTAACTGCAACAGTGGTGTGAGGGCATGATGTTAGAGTTCTGGCAGCCACCTTGCAACCATGAGTCAATTAGCAAGAGGATGAAAATCCAATATACTGATGACGGCTGATTGAAGAAAAGGCATGAGTTTTGAAAAATAAGATTGAGCTACTGAAACAGTCTTGAATTGATTCCCTTTCAGAATTCTTATTTGT
The DNA here is from genome assembly GCF_001604975.1 of Cebus imitator. Taxonomy (NCBI): domain Eukaryota; kingdom Metazoa; phylum Chordata; class Mammalia; order Primates; family Cebidae; genus Cebus; species Cebus imitator. The sequence goes on along the minus strand of NW_016107360.1, from coordinate 10,089,031 downwards.
CTTTTGGTTGAAAGCCACTGTGATTCAGGTTTTTAGTTATTTGTATATAAACTCATTGGCTAATAAAGTGCAATATTCAAAGCTGGAGATGGGAAATGTGGTGTAAGGAGAATGGGGAAAGCCTTTACAAAGTTAGGAAGGGTGAATAATAATTCAATGGACAGAAAAGAAAGGTCAGATGAACATTTTAATTACCAGAAACAGAATATGTAATGAGTCCAGAGGTACAGCATTGCATGGAATGTTTTGGATACTACAAGTTGTCTAGCTTGGTTAGCAGTGGTTCTCAGCAGGACTACACCCCAGAGATAATTAGTAAATGTCACAATGCCCAGAAGGTGATTCTAGTGTTTAGTAGAAGGAATAATAAATATCTTGCAATGTAGGTTGTGAAACTAAAACAGATATCATAAAGGAAACCCACGTGGAAACATGATGTGGGCCATCTTGCTTTTGGATATAACATTTCCTTTTGGGGAAATAAGGCTTCATTCTTCAAATGCTGGGGAAGAAAAGGGGCAATTTCATTTTTTAGGGGAGACTGTAACCATGCTTAAAGAGTGGCTGGGGTCCTCCTGACAGCCACTCCTTTGAATACTGTTAGAATGGTCTTTGTAAACATTTCAATTTCTCATTTAGAAATCTGTCATTTGTGATATTTTTTAAAAAGCCAATTCTGAAACAAGAAATAAACTATCCACATGAATGGAAAAAGTGGTTTTTATATTTAGCACCAGATCCAGCTCTTCATGCAATATTTAATTCTAATAGGAAAAACCCCAAGCAAAACTAAAGCTAGTGTAGTTGACTTTTATTTTTTTTTTTTTAAGAATTTTAAGGACTAAAAAGTGGGCATATTTATAAATTAAAAGAGGTTGAAAGCTTGCTTTTTGATTACAAGATAATAAATGGAAATGATGAAACTATATAATCTATACAATGAATGCTTCCTACAATTTTCTTCTCCCGAGATTAACACTATTAATAGATTGATAAATTAAAATATATTTATACTGATAAAGCAACATGTTACTTCCATGGAGGAATGGATAAGACCTATTTTTACATTTTTTTTTTGGGCAAGGCACTATGTAGGAGCCATCTTTTATTTATTTAATTCTTAAATTTTGTTTTTTTTGAGACGAAATCTCACTCTGTCACCCAGGCTGGAGTGGTGTCATCTCAGCTCACTGCAACCTATGTCTCCCGGCTTCAGGAGATTCTCCTACCTCAGCTTCCACGTAGTTGTGCTTACAGGTGCCTGCCACCGCACCCAGCTGATTTTTAAAAATATTTTTAATAGGGACAGTGTTTCATCATGTTGGCCAGACTGGTCTCAAACTCTTGACCTCAAGTGATTTGCCTCCCTCAGCCTCTCAAAGTGCTGGAATTACAGCCTTGAGCCACTACACCTGGCCAGAACCTTCTTTTAATTACATAGTGGAGACTTTTCCAGGGGTAGGTCAAGAGGAAGACTTTTGCTGTTTTTGTTTTCTAGGTTCTAGGGCAGAGCTGATACTCAGTTTGCATGAACCAGTCCAGTGGGCAGATGTAGTAACCATCTCTTCTGATTGGTTGGGGCCTGTAAGTAGTGGTTAAATATTTTGAATATTACCCCTCTACCATGAACTGAACTTTGTTCTTTCCATAAAATTAATAGATTGAAGCTCTAACCACTAAGTATGTGACTGTATTTGGTGATAAGGCCATTACAGAAGTAATTCAGGCTAGATGAGGTCATGAGGGTGGGGCTTTGATTGACGGAATTAGTGTCCTTGTTAGGAGAGGCATGACAGCACGCATTCTCTCCTTTTTTCCTCTTGCTCTTTCCACCATGTAAAGAAACAGTGAGAAAGTGGTCATTTGCAACCCAAGGAGAGAGCTCTTACCAGACACCAGCTCTGTTGGCATCTTGATCTTGGACTTCCCAGCCTTCAGAATGGTGGAAAAACAAATTTCTGTTGTTCAAATCCCCTGGTCTGTGGTACTTTGTTATGGCAGCCTGAGCAGACTAAGACACCTCCCAATAAATAGTAATTCTCCTTGAAAATTCCAGCAGTTCATTTGGTCATCTTTAGGGTGTGGGAACTTGAAAGAGATTTTTTTGGTGGCCATTTGCAGCTTATCTGTTATATGTAATCAGATAAAAGCAGCTTGCAAGGCCAAATTTTGATAGCATCAAACCTCCAGATTCACTGTATGCCACTGTCCCCTCTGAACACCCTCTGGAAGAAGACATTCCTACTAAAGGGGAATTCTTCATCCAAATCCCAGCCAGGGGATAACCTCAGCCCACAGCCCACAGACATCTTCTTTCCCTCCACCTCTTCAAAAATCTTAAAGCATGGGTAAAGAAAAGAGGAAAATCTTCCCCTTGGAAATATCATGCCTCACATGCTTTGCTGTGCGATGATAAACCAATCATTTGGGATAAATGTATCCTAGAGTGGGCCATAAAAACAGGAGGAGAGACAGAAAAACAATTTGATTCAAATTATAGTTGTTGCAAAGATTTTCATTTGTCTCTAGTTTTCCATTAACAAACATTTGGTCTGGCTGTCCATCAAGGTATTTTCCTTTTGTGTGTTCAGAAGCAGGTGAATGTATTATCTAATAAGTGTAGACAGAACAGATAAGCCTAGTGATGTTAGAACTTCCATTTGTTTTGTTTTCCATTTGGATTTATTTGAAATCTCCTAGCTTGATGAAAATCTTCTTAAAGAGAAATTGGCTTATCTTTCTTGGGATTTTCTTGTGTTAACCTAAAGGCGACTTTATTTTACAACCTATTAGATATTTTTCTTGATAGGGCTCTTTAATATTTCTTATAAAAATAGTTTATCATTATTCATTTTTACTTCCTTTTGAATAGCTTTTGAGAGATTCCTTATGTAAATGTGAGATCTCTTTGATTAGACTGAAATTTATTTTGATACATGATACAAAGCTATTTTTTAAAACTTGTTATTGGAAAAGTCCAAAGAGTAGTTTATCACATTGACATCCTTTGAAATGTGGGACAGATCCAAGGCTTCCTCAATAGTTAAATAGTTGTTTAATTTCTCCATCCCAGTGTTCTTACCTAGTAGGATTTGCCTAAAGTGCCCTTATGACATCTGTGTACCTTGCTCTCAAAAATGACCAGACCATGTCTGGATGTAAAGGAGCCTTTCTTTGCCATGCATGGCAGTCATTGTTGGAATTAACTACGGAAGGAATAAGATTGTTCACTCTCATTCCCTGAGCCACGGGGCAACATAAAGGTGGAAGCTGAATAATGTTTCATGGTCATGTGGCTTCCCTGTAATAGTCAGGTGCTGATGTACCCCTTCCTGCAGCACAAAGCCAAGATCATCAATGTGAAGGATTCTCATTCTCCATCAGTGAAGGGAACACTGTTTCCACATCCCATTTAGATTGAACACATTTCATGTGCTCTCTTTTCTCATTAAACAAAATCAATGAATGCTCATTTTATTTATAGGCCATTTATTCTCTTGGAGAAAACAAAACTGTAGAATCTTGATGTTGTGAGGATGTGGCCAGACAATGGTGGGTTTTTTGGGAAAGAGCCAGGAGGATTGTTTCTGGAGGAGGAATGTCAGCATTTTTCTGGTGGAACTTTAATTGGAAATAGGATGGCGGTTCGGCCTAGAGAAGAGATCAAAATGAAACAAGCTGCTGTTTTCATCCTCGTCCCTTAATGGACCATAATCCTGGTCATAAAAACCCACCACTTAAACTTTGGCAGTCTTACTTTCCCAGGAAGCTTTATTACCAAGTATTAGCTTGAGTCAAGACATAGCTTCTCCAAGCCACATTTGAGCCAATTCTACCGGTGAAGAGAATGCGTTTGTGGGCAAGTCAGTGTTTCTCTACGTTCCTGCAATAAGCTATGAGTGGTCTTCTGAGACTGCCTGAAGACCACTTATCTGGATGGAGAAAATATGCTTCAGCCCATTCCATACAAACAATATCTCTGGCTAATGACACAAAGGGAGGTGTGGAGAATTTTGAGCCACAGGTTTTTCCAAGAGTGTCAAGCCAATACATAATCATAAACTACTTTAGGGACTTTGTCCATGCATCAGGTGAATTCAGTGTGCTCTGGATAATCTCATATAGAAGGGTCAGGACCTGCAGGCCTATGGGGAATGGTGTTCCTAACCAGTCCTCACTGACTTATGCTTCGTACTTGATCTGTTTACCTTTGTGCCAATCAGATCCACCCTGGGCGCTCTTGACCTTGGCATTTGGCCCTGGACATTTCACGGTCAGCCTGATCAGTTCCATCCGTCCTGCCAATGAGTTCTTCTCCTGTGCAGGCAGCAGCACGCTGAGCAGGCATCCATGGTTCTTGTTATATCCCCCAACTTCTCTCCATAGTAATAAGAAATGGGTTTTGCTCCAGTGAAGACCCATCCATGACTACTTTATGTAGCTTAAATGTCCAAAGCAGACCCACTCCAGGGACTACCTAGACCAAGGATAAGCCATCCTTTCTACGATTTTAACAAAAACAATTCATGTCCAAATTAAACCTTTTTTTTTTTTTTTTTAGGTGCAATAAACTTCTGGTCATTCTTGTAGCTTAAAACATTTAAAAACGCACTAGGAGATGAAGTGTTTTCACTAGTTGACTAAGTCTTATTTTCCCAAATATATGATTAAAAGCCTTAGATTTACATTGACCTACTTGCCCCGAGCACTTTGCAGATCCCCCAGAGGAATGCTGCATTGTTAGCCTGCATCCATGCAGCAGCAGTGGGGTGAGAAGCCAGCCTAGCATTGCCTGGTGAGCTTTCTGAGGATAAAGTGAAAATCATTTCTGTGTCTGAAATGAGAGGGGGGATATTGTGTAGTCTGGAGGAAATTATCCAGGTTGGATTTGGGCCAGGCCAGTAGGGTTCATTTGCTCCTCTTGCAAAAATTACCATCTGGTCTTTAATGACCCAGAGTGGTCAGGCTGGCATTAATTTACACCTCATCCCAGGGAGGCACCTCTGAGAATAAGCATGCCTGTTAATGTAATACTGGTCCTTGGCTCCAAGGGAAGGAAGGGTGTGGATGCTAAATGGAGATGGGAACTGTTTGCTCAGAAGAGAATGTATTCCAGAACGAGGGCAGGAGTTCACAAAAAGGTCACCCTTCAAAATAGAAGCGGTGAGAACCAATACAAACGGATGAGCTCAGACCCTAGTCATATACTGAGTACATTGGTAACATTTACCTGTTCATTTGACAAAGGCTTGTGGAAGGCTCACCAGGTAGCTGGCACAGTGCTAGTGGCATGATGGCATACAGAGATGAACGGGTTGCAATCTTTGCTCACAGCTCAGGGGGAATATGGATGCAGGTGTATGCTTTCATAGATAGCATCTTGAATATTCAAGATGCTATCACAGCACAGGTAGGGCAGAAAGAGACTTTTCCTGGTGGTGGAAAATGTAGAGTGAATCAAAACAAGGGGTTTTCCAAATTCATTGAAGGTAACCGAAGTATTAGGAAGAAATGCTTCAATCTGATATTTTTAAAAAGCTATAATAATGGTTTATATTTATTTGCTCCTTCCTACAGGCCAGTTGCTGTTCTAAGCACTTTACATATGTAATAAACAACATTAACCCTCCGAACAGCTCTACAGAGTAACTGCTATTGTTATTCCCATTTTCCGATGGAGGGAAATAAAGCACAGAGAGATGAAGCAACTTGGCCAGGGCCAACCAGCTGTGTAAGTGGAAGAGTCTTGATTTGAACTTGGAACAGGACAGAAAATTATTCAAAAAGATATGAGAAAAAATCAATATAAAATAAAATTATAAAACAAAAAAATTTTGGTTATTAAGAAAGAATATATTTTTTAGAGATAGGATCTTATCACCACGGCTGGAGTGCAGTGATGTGATCATAGCTCACTGCAGGCTTGACCTTCTAGTTTCAAGTCATCCTTCAGCCTCAGCCTCCCGTGTAGCTGGGACCACAGGCACATGCCGCCATGCCTGTCTAATTTATAATTTTTTTGTAGGGACAGGGTCTTGCCATGTTGTCCATGCTGAATTCTTGCTTTCAAGTGATTCTGCTGCCTCGGTCCCCCAAAGTACTGGGTTTACAGGCTTGAGCTACTGTGCCTGGACTATACATTTTCTTAATATTAAATACATTAATAAAGAGACCAAATCACCTTGTGATTCTTTTCTTTTGACCAATGGAATATTTCTTGTGTTGTTATGAGGAGAAAATGAAATACAGTCAATTATAACTTTGAAGCAATCTTATTTCAATACCTGTTACAATCATTCTGTCCAATACAAATTTCTGTAAACTCTATAAATAGTTGAAATAAACTAGTTTTTAATAAATCAGTAAATTTGAAAAATTCAGTGAATTGGGCATTTAGATAACTAGATCATTCAGCAATTGATTTTCAGGTAAATCATATTTTGATGAACTGAACTGGTTTTCTGTTTTGCCTTACAGCCAATTCTCACACCTGGGAGACAATACGTAAGGCTCAGCAAATGCTTCCTCTCCTACCTGCAGTCTGTGGGCTGGGAAGACAATTTGTTTCTAAGCACAATGACACTATAAGTGGCAACCAAAGAGATCTGCCAACAGGATGTGATGAAGAAGCAGCAAGGTGGGTCTGGAAAAGAGAATTTAGTGCTAACATTTATGAGTGAGCAAATTCAGTATTCAAACCCACTTCTAACTCCATATTCCATGGCCTTGCTACTACACTCTGTTGCCTTCCAAAAACATCGTTATATGAGCGTAAAGATTCCAGTACATATCTTGCATGGAGGCAGAAGAACAGACTGAACTCTAAAATGTCATAAGTCTCCTTCCTGGGCTAGCTTGTAGAACTATACCCATGGTGTCTTATCTCTTAAAAGCACCCTGCAAAGAGGGCCAGAGGGAAATGTGGAGAAGAGAAAACAAAACAAAACAAAGCAATGAACCTCCTCATAGCTCTGAAGTGAGTAATCGATACTTGTATTAGGCCATTTTTTTGTGTTGCTATAAAGAAATGCCCGATGCTGGGTAATTTATAAAGAAAAGAGGCTTAATCAGCTCATGGTTCTGCAGACTGTACATGAAGCATAGTACCATCATTTGCTTCTGTAAGGCCTCAGGAAGCTTACAGTCATACTGGAAGGCAAAGAGGGAGTCAGTGTGTCACATGGTGAGACTGGGAGTGAGGGCCAGGTGCCACATACTTTTAACCACATCTCCCTGGAACTGAGTGAGAACTCACTTATAACCAAGGGGATGGTAAACCATTCAAGAGGGAATTGCCTCCATAATCCAATCACTTACCAGGCCCTACACCCAACATTGTGAATCACATTTTAACATGAGATTTAGCAGGGACAAACATCCAAACCATATCAATGATGTTAAAATAATACTGGCCAGTGCAGTGGCTCACACTTGTAATCCCAGCACTTTGGGATGCTGAGGTGGGCAGATCACTTGAGGTTAGGAGTTTGAGACTGGCCTGGCCAACATGGTGAAACTCTGTCTCTGCCCAAAAAAAAAAAAAAATTAACTGGGTGTAGTGGTGGGTGCATGTAATCCCAGCTATTTAGGAAGCTGAATCAAGAGAATCACTTGAAGGGGGAGGTTGCAGGGAACTGAGATTGTGCCACTGCACTGGAGCCTAGGTGACAGAGTGAGACTCCATCTCAAAAAAAAAAAAAAAAGAAAAGAAAAAAGAAAAAAATGATACTAACTCTTTTGACCTGCTGCTGGAGGAGGCAAGAAACGGGCTGTGTGACCTCCTTCAGCCCCTTCCACTCTTGTAAGGCTGACAGCTGCTGGATTTTCTGGGACCAATTTGTTGTACCAATGACTTGGCCATACTGTCTGCAAGCAGTGCCAGGGGAATGGCTTCCTTGAAGTATTTCCATAGATGGTTCCATCATAGTATTTTCATACCCACCCTCGGTAGAGTTTCCTAAGGAAATTCTTTGGAATCCGTTCTGCCAGTTTTCAAGCACACCATTCCAATGTGTTCAAGTTGTGTCTGGCATCACTACATATCAAGTAGGTGGCAGTGCACAAACTCAGCACTGCTCTGCCCAGACCGCATGCATCTGGTTTGCAAACAGAACAACACTGAGATTTCATTAGGGTATAAGGCAAGTTCTAAAACTTATTTCCTGCCAGAGTGCCTTGATGATAATAAATTTGAGGCACTAACATCATGCTGGTTAAACTCTCTTGAAGACAAGTCCTCCTTCCAAGAATGTGGTAATGTGTGAGACTCTCTCTTGGGTATTTCTGCATTTCATATCTATTACATGTGCCCTGTTGTGGATCTCTACTTTTCTTTCCTATAAAACTTTTTAATAAAGGATGACATTTTTAAAACAGAGAGTAGTTTCTCCAAAATCCTCTTTGGTGGCCGTCATGAAATTTTCTTGTTAAGCATAAAAATAGGCTGTTAACACTGGAGACATTCTTTAAACAGGGCTACTACTCACTAGAGGCCCAAAAGGATGTACTCAAAATTCAGGCTTGTAAAAGACAAAGCTTTTGTGGCCATAAGAGCTATTCTGCTTCATAGTTGTGAAAATTTGTTTTTGAAACTGGTTTTTGTGGATTTACAATACTGCATCAGCCTGGCAACAAGAAGCTTAGGCAGTTTAGCAAGATTTTTTCACTTTCCTTCTCCAAAAATCACCTTCATCACAGATCACAGTAGCCTCAGGGATCTCCACTTCCACTGACATGGCAAAGTATGGTAAAATTAAATAGCTCTGGTGGTATACAGAGAACTGCCAGCATTTTCTTTTCTGGTGCTTTTATCTTCAAAAGGGCAAAATTGGCCCTAACCATATGTATTTTATATATCTTGTATGTATCTGGACAAGAATAGTTTATCCAAACTAAGCAATATAACATTTTTCCCACCACAAATTTGGTACTATATACAAAGATTGCAGCAGCCCATGGGTCTGTTTTGCTTTGCAAGCTGTCTTGATGGACAAAGCTCTATTTTTAAGCTAACACTTTATTTTCATTTGTCAATGCAGTTTTAGCCTTGAAATAATACTTATAAAACTGAAGCATTTTTACAGTGCTCCAAATAGAGCTTTCAATAAAAAAACTGCAACTATTAAAAATCATCATGGTGTCTCAGTTCTAAGACAGTAATTAATTTAGAAACATTATCAAACATTATCAACTTATTTTTCATTGCCAAAACTTTCATTTCATTTCAAAACTTTGGTTGCTTGGTTGTGCATTTGCTATTTGAAAATAGAAAATGAAAATAATTTGTGCATGGGTTATGGCACATTTTGGAAAAAGACCTATGATCTGGGAAATAGTATGTTGGTTTGCATTGCAAATAAATAAGTGAATGGATACAAAAGTGTTTGTTTAATATGCCTCTGCAGTAATAATTGAACTTGAGGAAAATGTCATATTGAGGTTTTGAGAGGCTAGGGAGGTGAGAAGAAGAATCTTTCAAAATAAGGGAAATCTCAGGGCAAACAGTATGGAAACAATTTCATCTCAGGAATTCACACAGTTACAGACGTGTCACCAAGGAATGGTGGTGTGGATGGTGCAGTCAGAGGAAATAGTTGGGATATAGACAAATGTTTTAAAAGCCATGATTGGATTTGTCAATAAACCAAGAATAAGAAATGCTTTGTGCACAGTAACAAATACCAAGTATGGTTTATTTGCAAAAGTCAGCTGTGTATAAGCCACAGCCTTCCTCTAAAAAGTTAGTTCTAGAAAGCAAAAGGAGGAATTCTTGCCATTTCTTATTATCTCAAAGGAATAGTGGAGAGAAGAGCATAGCATTTGTCACTTGCTTGGAGCATCAAGCACTACAGTTGAGCTGAAAGGTGAGAGAGACACTCTGGAGACATAATTTCCAGTGAGGTTCTTTAGTCCGCTAACATCTCTAACCACAGACACACATGCTTATGCTTTAAAATATCTCGAAAGACTGTTCCATTTTCAAAGCAGAAACCCTTTGCTGAATTTGAAAATGTTTTTTT